>NW_017131916.1:8555-10585 GCF_001652005.2 Ceratina calcarata | reverse complement strand
CTACCTGTAAAATTTTAAATCAATTCATGGGTTCTTTGAAAAATTACAATGACTTAAAAGTTGCATGTTCCCTTATGGTAATCATTTTTCCCAGCCAATACATTCTTAAATCGATACGATAAAAGTTTGCTTTTGTTGTTTGCGCGATCCAGTTTCGCGGAAACTTTCGACGCCAGGGTGGTACGTGATGAACGTCGCGTTAATAGAGAATTACTTAACAACTGAAAGTTTCACGTGTCATTGATATTCCTCTCGTTTAGTGATGGCAACACGTGCGCCACTCGTCCCGGGGTTTCCTTCGACCGATTTCTACGGTATCGGAACCAATTCCTCAGTAGCCAAGAGACTGCTTCACGAACAGGGACTTTCGAACCAGTGCCGAGAATCGATCTTTTTTATTTCGCGTTTCTTCATAATAATTCTAATCGTTACAAGAGTGTAATATTCCATTTTTTACTAAAAGAGAACAAAACATTTTTAACTAATAATTAAATTGCAAAAATATTAGAAATTAAATACAAAAAATGTCTGAACTATTATTTTGAAAAGCATCCTTCGTTTATAATAAATATTCGTATTCAATCTGTACATACGTTTTAATTATTTTTTGACAAAGAGTGTCCTATTAAAAATAATCACCTTTTAGTGAATTTTATTTAATCGGTGTTTGTTTATTTCTGATCTCTTATTATTATTGCAGACAGTTGATAAGAACGCTTAGGAAGGAGTAGAAGATGGGGATTGAAAGTGTTTTAGCGGGTGGGTTGACTTCGGCGTCGAGCGGGCTTTCGTGGTTCTTCCCGGTGCTCGCGGCAGCGTTGGTCTACTTCCAATACGAAGTGATGGACAACGAAGCACCGCCGATTAACATACCGTCCGAAGTGTTGCTACCCTCCTACGATTTTATCGTAATAGGAGCAGGGTCCGCAGGTACGTTTGTTAAGGATGTACTGGCTATACAGTTAATCCCAAAAGTTTATGTGCCTTAGAAAAACGCATTTCCTATAATTAAAAACAAACCAGACGTCGGAAGAATAATGCTAATAATAAATAGCTACGTGCAAAAAAGTATCGAAGGAAATATCCAATTAAGTATTGATGCTGACGAAAAAGTTGTTTTTCTTCTAACTTCGATATTTAACGAGTTCGGGAAAATGGCATACGACCTTTCTTGTAGAGGACGACGAGACCTACAATCTCTATATAAAAGTTTCTCGCTAGCATCAATAGTTTACGAGTAATTTGCAAAAAACTGTTTTTCGTTTTTTGCAAATAACTCGGTAACTATTGGCACTAGCGAATTCTTTTTACACAGAAATTGTAGATCTCGTCGTCCCCTACAAAATGAGCCTAAATACGTCCCCCTACGTCCATCCGTTCGGGAGTTATTGAGGAAAAACGAAAAGTCTTTTTAAAAGTTCACAGATTCTTCGGGCGAATTGCAGAATCTGAAGGCGAATTCGCCCGTCGAATCTGTGAACTTTTAAAAAGACTTTTCGTTTTTCCTCAATAACTCCCGAACGGATGGACGTAGGGGGGCGTATTTAGAAGCATTTTGTAGGGGACGACGAGGTCTCCAATTACTGTGCAAAAAGAATTCGCTAGTGCCAATAGTTAAAGAGTTATAGGCGAAAAACGAAAAACGGTTTTTTGCAAATTACTCGCGAACTGTTGATGCTAGCGAGAAACCTTTATATAGAGATTGTAGCTCTCGCCGTTCCCTACAAAATGGATCTAAACACGTCCCCTTGTGCCCATCCGTTTGGAAGTTATTGGCGAAAAACAGAAAAACAGTTTTTTGCAAATAATTCTGTAACTATTGGCACTAGCGAATTCTTTTTACGCAGAAATTGTAGATCTCGTCGTCCCCTACAAAATGCTTCTAAATACGCCCCCCTACGTCCATCCGTTCGGGAGTTATTGAGGAAAAACGAAAAGTCTTTTTAAAAGTTCACAGATTCCTCGGGCGAATTGCAGAATCTGAAGGCGAATTCGCCCGTCGAATCTGTGAACTTTTAAAAAGACTTTTC
>NW_017131916.1:6268-7273 GCF_001652005.2 Ceratina calcarata | reverse complement strand
TATTAGCAATTTTCTTCCGACGTCTGATTTCTTTTTAAAAAATGAGTTTCTAAAGTGCATAAACTTTTGGGATTGACTTGTATAGCGAACACATCCTTAAAGGACACTGCCTATTACGAAATTTATACGACGGAAGAAACTTCGATTTATAATTAATCTTTTAAACTACGAAGTTTTTAATTGAAGTTAAATTTTGTATAAAAAGTCATCAAATATTAAATATTTTTGTCTATTTAAACGTTTGGACTTGATCTGTATACAAGTTGATTCTATAGAACAGATCTCTGGTCTTCCCTTTACATAGAATTATTTATTTACTCGAGTTTTGTTTATTCCTATTATTTTTATATGCTTTCACTTTGAATGTGAGTCTTACTATATAAATCTCTTCGATCTTCGTGTTTAATCGACTGTCTGGAAAAGCCTAGTTGAAAATGGATTTACTTTGCTTTTTTTTTCACGTTTGCTTTCCTCACTTTCCACTTTCGGATTTTTATTAAAAATTACTTCTACTTGTCGAACTGAATACATTTTTTTATAGATGATAAACGCGAACCGGTCTACGCAGATCGGGTCTACGATTTCTTGATAAATTCAGGTTTATTTCGAAATAAGAAATAAACTACTAAAAATAAATCGAGGGGTTAAGGTTTTATGATCCGTAAGATCACTGCTAAAAGTTTAACACGTGGTAAAAATTTCTGTTCAATATTTAAAGCAATGAACTTTTAGAAAAAATAATTATTACAGAGGAGTGAGGCTAATATTCTAATACACAGTTTTGGCACTTTTTTAAGTGGACTGTACGTGACTTGCAAATGTCTACATTGTCTACATATTATATTTATAATTCATACTTTTGCATATTTTTTTTCTATATCTCTAATAATATTCTCAACATTAT
Organism: Ceratina calcarata; assembly: GCF_001652005.2. Lineage (NCBI taxonomy): Eukaryota > Metazoa > Arthropoda > Insecta > Hymenoptera > Apidae > Ceratina > Ceratina calcarata. The sequence continues at coordinate 6,369 of NW_017131916.1, read as the reverse complement.
CTCAACTTAAAAATATTTTAAAGTGTATTCAAAATTATACAAAATTACAAAATTCTGTTATTCATCGCATTCATATTTTTTCATAAATGAAATAAAAATTC
>NW_017131916.1:383-5472 GCF_001652005.2 Ceratina calcarata | reverse complement strand
AGCCTTCTCATATTAAATCAGTGGCATCTTATGAAAGACCACTATAGTGGCTCGTAGTAACGAAAGGGTTAAATAAATACTGAGCCTTCATATTAAATTTTCCCCACAGCGATGGAAGGTGGCCGATGCAACTGGCCACGAGGCAAAGTGATCGGCGGGAGCAGCGTATTGAATTACATGCTGTACCTCCGGGGGAACAAAAAGGACTACGACACGTGGGAGCAGCAAGGAAACCCGGGCTGGTCTTCAAGAGAAGTGCTGCACTATTTCCGAAAATCGGAGGACAATCAGAATCCGTATTTATCCCGTACGCCTTATCACGCGACCGGCGGTTATCTGACCGTCCAGGAGGCCCCGTGGCACACGCCATTAGCAGCAGCGTTCGTCCAGGCGGGCCAGGAAATGGGCTACGAGAACCGGGACATCAACGGCGAACAGCAAACTGGTTTCATGATCGCTCAAGGTACCATCAGACGTGGGAGTCGGTGTTCCACGGCGAAGGCGTTTCTGCGACCGGCGAGGCTGCGGAAGAACCTCCACATCGCGATGTACGCGCACGTGACAAAGATTCTTATCGACCCGAAGTCGAAGAGGACGTACGGCGTAGAATTCGTCCGCGACGAGAAGATGTTTCGCATCCGAGCGAAGAAGGAAGTGATAGTGTCGGGAGGATCGGTGAACTCGCCGCAGTTGTTGATGCTGTCAGGAATCGGACCCAGGGAACACTTGATCCAACATGGAATTCCGGTGATACAAGACTTGAAGGTCGGACAGAACATGCAGGACCACGTGGGACTCGGTGGTCTGACGTTCATGGTGAATCAAGAAGTGTCGATGGTAGAGAAGAGGCTGCACAGCGTTCAAGCCGTGATGCAGTACGCGATCTTCGGCGATGGTCCACTGACCGTCCTGGGAGGCGTCGAAGGGTTAGCGTTTGTCAATACGAAATACGTGAACGCCTCCGACGATTTCCCGGACATAGAACTGCACTTTATCTCGGGTTCGACGAACTCTGATGGAGGCAGACAGATAAGGAAGGTTCACGGGCTGACGAAGCGGTTCTACGACGCGGTGTTCGGCCCGATCAGCGACAAGGACTCGTGGAGCGTGATCCCCATGCTCTTGCGACCGAAGAGCAAAGGTGTGATCAAGCTGCGCAGCAAGAACCCCTTCGATCATCCACTGATTTATCCAAATTATTTTAAGGAGCCAGAGGACGTCGCGACGCTGGTCGAAGGGGTGAAAATCGGCGTCGCGCTCAGCAGGACTGCGGCGTTTAAACGGTTCGGCAGTGAACTGAACTCGAAACAGTTCCCGGGTTGCAAACACATTCCCATGTACAGCGATCCGTATTGGGAGTGCATGATCAGGCACTACTCGGCGACTATTTATCACCCCGTGGGGACGTGCAAGATGGGTCCATACTGGGACCCGGAGGCTGTTGTCGATCCTCAGCTTCGGGTGTACGGAATCAACGGCCTTCGTGTGATCGACGCGTCGATCATGCCGAATCTGGTCAGCGGAAACACGAACGCGCCGGTTATCATGATTGGAGAAAAAGGCTCGGATATGATTAAAGAATTCTGGTTGAAGAACAGGCGAGGCAGGGGATGATTTGTCCTAAAAAAGTATCAAATTTATCAGATTTTTAATCAAACCGATTGGATTCCGGATTCACTTCGTATTAAAAACGTTATAAATCATTTATGTACATCTTCAATACTTGGATCTATGTAAATCTGCTGTGTTTCTATGTACGAAGTGAATCCAGAATCATCAGCCATCTGTATATAAAATTCCTTTTTAAAGTCTTTAAATTAAATTATGTCATAAATGTAAGTAAGTGTAAATGAAGGGATAAAAGCTTGTACACACTTTTTCTGGGACACCCTGTATAGTTACAAATAAATAATTGTAGGAGTTACATTTTAACGGTGGTATAAAGTTACGCGTGAAATATATTAAGTTATATTAGTTATTTTTATACGAAAGATTATTTTAAATATTAAATTATATTTATATAATAGATAGATTATTTTAAATAAAAGTAGAATATAAATTTTAATGTAATACGATTCTCAAGAGTATGACTGAACACACGATTTAAAATTGTTACTCGATTTTTGCAAATTCAAGCAAAATTTGTCAATTTTTTCATCTGGGCTTGCTGGCTTATTTATGAGATTGTAAAAAAATACAGCGAGTAGAAATTGCAAATATTTTACAATTGGAATTGCAATAAATTGCAAATACAGTGAATAGAAACATGTACGATTACGTGGAATGTGTCGAATTCGTGACTGAGAACCAAACGCGATACAAAGATATAATTATCAGTATGATTACTTTTAATAAAACACGACTTGTAAATATTGTACCTGCATGAAAACGACGCTGGTATAAAAATAATTTCTTGTAAAAAATAAATAAACATTGCGAATAATTTTATCGATAACCATGCGAATTTATTGCGTACGATTCCCCCCGATCAAGTTCGGAAAAAGTCTGACGCAGCTATATTATATTACAACAGCCATCGTCGTCCCTCTCTTGCTATCATTTCACGATTCTCATAATCTGTTGTAACATCGTTCTGCTCAAGATTGTACACGTACGCTTTCCCCGCTTTGTGACGCGATTATTTCTGCGTTAAATGCTAGACGTGAAAAATCGAGCAATCAGTACGTGTCTCAAGTGTAATTAACGCAGATCTGTGAATCGAGAAAGTGATATTTCGTTTTATTAGCCAAACTGCAGCTCATCTCAACGCAGCCGAGAGAGTAAGTACACTTCTGATTACGTTTAAGGGTTGATTTATAATATTGAACTCTTCTGTTTATTTATTAAAAATATTTTATTTAGTTCGAAATTGGATTCTAGATTCATTTGCATTTTTAACTAATTTTTATTAAACGTGAAATGTTTCTTGCTCATTTCTAAAGGACAAGGATTGATAAGACTTAGTTTTGAAGAAGTGATAAGCAATTTAAAAAATAAGTGGGAAGTTATAGATTTTTGTGTTGAATTATTTGGTGAAATTTTTTGTGAATTTGGAGGCGACTTTTGAATCTTCTCTCTTCTCTTTATATTTTATTAAATGATTTGAATAAAAAAAAGTAATTCTGTACATTTTTGGAATATCCACAATTTTCGTAGATAATTATTATAACTAAAACCATTAATTATTATAATTGTATTTGGAACATTAATCACTATTATAATACTTTATTTATAATCGTATTAAGAAAAATTCCATGAATCAATCGACCTCGTAAATTATGCAACTTTTAACGAAAATTGTTTAACTCGAGCGTTGCAGGATTCCTTACTAAAAACAACAAAGGCATGTATATTACATAATCCACATCGATTGTGCGTTACTTATGATTTCTTAATTATTTGATTATTTAAAAAGAATACACAATTGTTAAAGTCAAAACGTTTCCCATAGGAGACACGTGAGAAGACGTCTGAAAGCTCGAGTAGCTCAACGAATACAAAATTGGTAATTAAAAATTAATTAATATTCTACTGCATTTCTAAGAAAAACTTTCCATTTCTAAAAAAAGTTAGGCTTGTTATTAAAACTGATTGAACATCGTGAAATTAATATGAAATAAATTACACTTTAACATTTTTTTTAGTTCTGTTAAAGGACGTAATAATCAAACGTAATTTTCCTGTTTTAATTTCACGCAGAGGAAAATTAATCGACTATCATAGAAAGATGGATGCTGGTAGGGCATCAGCTACGCGCATAGCAGCGGCTTACGGGCCAGAGCTAAGTTTCCTACTGTTGCTCCGGATGTTGATCGGGATGCATAGGTCGGACATCATCGATCAAGAGAACAGGGTGAAACCGATCGATATGACGGGCCTTCAGAATAATTACGATTTCATAATAATCGGTGGCGGCTCGGCCGGCTCGGTGCTGGCTAATCGCCTGTCGGAGAATGAAAATTGGTCGGTGCTACTGTTGGAAGCCGGTAGCGACGAACCGGACCTCTCCGACGTACCGATGCTGTTTCCGATTTTACAATTGAGCCCAGTGGACTGGCAGTTCAAGACGAATCGGTCCGAGAATTATTGCAAGGCCATGAACGACAATAGGTGCAACTGGCCTCGAGGCAAGGTATTTAGTCGGATTTTATCAGTACCCATAAAATGCCGATTAATCATACNTGTATAGTCAATACATCCTTAAGTATAAGAATAATTAATTAATTATTAATTTTTCTAGTTTCTAAAAATAAATCCAAATCAAGAAACTTCTGTTTGCCCACTCAATATTTGTACCACCCACCCTTTTTTTTTTTTATATCAATCGCCAATACATGTTTCACTAGATTTTGCAAACCTTTCATCTCTTCAATCCCTTCATCCCACGGGAATTATTCAGGTACTCGGGGGAAGCAGCGTACTGAATGCGATGCTGTACGTCCGTGGAAATAAAAAGGACTACGACAATTGGGAGAGACTTGGGAACCCAAATTGGGATTACGAAAGCGTGTTACCGTATTTCAAAAAATCCGAGGACATGAGAATCGAGGAATACCGAGATTCGATCTATCACGGGACCGGTGGTCACCTGTCGGTCGAGAAATTTAATTACTATTCACCCATAACAGATTACATAATAAAAGCAGGAACAGAGATGGGATACGACGTCGTAGACGTGAACGGACCTAAACAAACCGGATTCACTCTGTCCCATGGGACTCTCAAGAATGGACTCCGGTGTAGCACCGCGAAGGGTTACCTTCGGCCGATTTCGAAAAGAAAAAATCTTCACATCAGTACCGGGTCGTTCGTCGAAAAGATTTTAATATCAGAAGGCAAGTACAGTTAACACTTCATCGACTGCTAGCCTACTTTTCGGCTTTTCGATTGCCAACGCTTATCGACCGCTAGCCTATTAATCAACTTTTAGCTATCAATGGTTTTCGTACAGTGGATTGTTGTTGTTTTAGTTTTTATAATTATGCGACGTTAACGTTGTTGATTTAATGTTTTCGCAGTAGCTGTATATTAACCACTCCATATCTTTATCAATTATAATATTCTTTTACCGTTTCTAATGCATAAAGAC
>NW_017131916.1:0-313 GCF_001652005.2 Ceratina calcarata | reverse complement strand
CTTTACATATAAATTAAATGTAATGAATGGCGAGGCAAACTCGTTATTGTATGTCAAAGGGTTAATTATCGTACTTTCATACCGCAGGCAGAAGCCTCACAGTTCATCTACGATATGACCGAAACGCCGACGATGAAGTATTTGAAAGCTCGACCGAATCCGAACAAAGTCCCCGAGTGTTCGACTTTTGGTTACCCGTCGTTAGACTACTGGCGTTGTTACGCTCGGTACTACACGATGACGATTTACCACCCAGTCGGAACGTGTAAAATGGGACCAGCTAGCGACCGAATGGCAGTGGTCGACGCTAGAC
>NW_017131915.1:494161-496912 GCF_001652005.2 Ceratina calcarata | reverse complement strand
ATTCTACGCATCGTTTCGTTAATAATTCTCTGACGATTAGAGTTCATGATCAGCCACGAAACTGTGTAGAGAACAAGCGATCATCGATTACGCCGCTTTGTGCGTGGAAAGAGCAAAAAGGGTTGCACAAGGGGATCGAAAAGAGGGAAACGCAGTAGACGACGCGACGGCGGCGGCGGTGGCGCGGGTGAGCGGATTAGCGATCGAGTTAACGATCAGACGAGTTCTCCTTTCCTTTGTCTCTGCTCATCGGCTGGTGAACGTTTTTGGCGGCTCTCCGGCTGCCGGTAATATTAGAAAAAGGGAGAACAGTAGAATGCAGCCGGTGCAGTTTGCACCTCGGTAAATACGCACTATTGTGATCGTGAATGGGATATGCACGTAGAAGAAGGAAAAAAAGGCTAGCCGCGTGTATATCCGTGAGATCTCCAGACTGGTGTTTCCTCGAGGGTGAAACGCATGACAGAAAATCTTCAAGGTCTTCCTTTGTATTCGCGAGCACAGAAACGCCACAAATCGATGATACACGTTTTGATAAAAATTTGATTGAATAACGTTTGATTAAATAATATGACGTAATAGTAATTCTAGTATTATAATAGTGACGTGGATATTACTTGTTACAGAACTTTAAATAAGATTGCTGAGTCAAATCTCGTTGATAAACGAAATCATTGTAGTTGAGTGATTATAGTTTAAGTGCTTTCTTCAGATTTGTTGATATCTTAAATGAATTTATTGCGTTACTTAGCGATGGGCAGTTCTGAAGAATATTTCAAATTGTTATATCTACATTACAGTAAATGCATTTGTTCGAATTGTCACGCGATATCAGATGGCCATGGATTAGTTTTGTGTGATCAGTTCTTAGGAAACTTAGGATTGTTTGGTCTCTACTCTTTACAGTTTACATAGTTCGACCGACAAGGTGTTTTGCGATGAGAACTTTTGCAAATGCATGGATTTTCTAAGAAAACGTTCAATTTTTTCGTTAATAAATTGTGATATAGTTATTAGTTGTTGATAAATGTATTTGATTGTCTAAAATCATCATTTTAATGAAATTTTAAAATAACTAAACCATATTTGATATTATATTCCATATCACAATTCCAAACAAACGTCTCATATATCAAACAATTTTTTTGTTAGAAAATGATGATATGCTTATTAGTTTTTGATAGATGTTTGATTTTTATTATCAAATAGTTTTAATTAAATATTAAATTTAAATTAAATAATTAAAAATTAAATATAAATAGTTTTAATTAAATATTAAAACTATATTTAATATCATGTTGCATATGATCGTATTTATTTTCTAGTTTTCACTAAATTAAATGCTGAGTCTGTCTGCTTTCTGCCCTACGAATGCACCCCAAGGAGGGTGCGGAGAAGAAAGTAAATCACGTTCTTCCATCGTGTAACAAATCCGAGCGATACATAATTCCTGTCTCCCTTCGAGTGTCCCTCCTTATCTACATTTCGCAAGCTTTGTTCTCAACTTGCCAGGACATCTCGATTCATCCCGGATCGTGATAAGGACCGAAGTACCAGATAAGGGATAGTAGCTAGACATTCGAATGTATGGCGCGTGCGTCAACGCATTGTACACAGATAGAATCGTAAACAGAGGACGGAAATGTGTTATGGTGCCATGGAGTGCGTCCTTCCCTCCGTTTTCCATACTTCCACGCTTTCCACGATCGACCGAGTCGCGTTTCGGTCCGGCTAGGTTAGGGTAGGGTCGTTCGGGGCTGGCGCGGTGGGGGCAGTCGTTTGGAAGGGGAACCGGACTCCCACTGTTCCACGTTTCGTTTCGCACTTCAGTTGCCTCCGTTGCCTCGCGTACGTCGGATCGAGGGAGTATCTTTCACGTTCCTTCTGCCGGTCACGCGTTGCTTCAATCTCGTTCTGTCGAATTTTCACGTGTTTATTTCGGTGTTTTTTTGTACTGACGAACGGTTCTTGGTAAAACGCGGAAATTATCGGGCATGGTGCGATTTCCTCGTCGCACCGGGTCTGTGCACGGATCCGCGGGTGCAGTGTTCTCTAGATCCGAGTGATCGAATCATCGTGACTCGTGCTAGCGAGACAAGTTTACGGATCACCTCCTGGCCCGTGGCATGCGTTTGACTTGATGGTATTCGAGAGCGTCGAGATGCGGAACCCGGGGTTCCTGCTCGAAGACGCCAGACACGGATACATCCAGTATATCAGGTACGAGCTACCTTCGATGTATTTTTTTTTATTTATTTATTCCTCTCTTCGCTGGGAATTATGGGAATGGAAAAGTGGGCCTCTTTGTAAACGCGTGCGTTCGCACAATGCGTCGCGGTGCGCCCTGCCGCGATCTGAATAGGATAATATGTCATAAACCAGACGTCGAGTACGTATTGTTCTCGGTAAGGATGACTGTTCCGGGAAAAATCGATATTTCATCGGGTATCGATAACCCACGAACCAGTTTCGCGGTTTTCGAATCGAGTTTAGCGGCCGGGTCACATGGAAACTTATACTAGCCTTGCTATGTATAAGTCTGTGCAGTCGGGAATAATATTAAGTGGAAGCAATTCAAAGTGGAATTAATATTCGACCACACAATTTCATTTTCTTTGAGCTTTCACATCTCGAAGAAATTCTATCACTATCGTTAGTAGTAGAGTTTATAATAATAATAATTAGCAATCAGTAATCATGATTATTATTATCAGAATACAGTTGGGGACGATATTAAGTGGACATTCTCTA
>NW_017131915.1:483286-494140 GCF_001652005.2 Ceratina calcarata | reverse complement strand
AACATGAAATCTTCTATGGTCGCATACATATTTAAATTTGCAGAGTTTTCAGTTCCAGTTTTTCCTTAAATGAAAGTGTATTCCTTCATAAAATCATGGAATGAAAACCACAAATGTGTGGAGTGGAGTGTAGACAAACGTAATCATTTTTAATCTCGCCACGCAGAGGTTTGTGTAATAAGTCGCATTGAAAACAATCGCCGTGAATGAACTTTACATTAGCACGTACGATAACCGAAATTCATTTCCCTGTTTAGTGCGTCGCACGAAAACATTCTGCAAGACTTTGGACGCGTAACGTGGAAGTCAAATAACTTTTTTTCTCTTCAATGGAAGTCGCCTCAATTCCTTCGAATTGTCTGCGTTTTTTCATTATACCCACTTCTCCATAAACGACGTTGATATTGCGATATTTGATTTGGTTATTATGCGAAGTTGACTGACAACTTAATAAACAGAGGGTACAGCGTTATAGCGTTAAAGCGAGGGCCACAGAGGTCGAAATTCACATTTCGCTCGTTTCTCTCTTTGGGTTTTATTTTCGGAAACAGCATGCAAATGGCAAAGGCTGGCACGAGTAATTTCTGCCGAGTCCCTTTCTGCCGCAGTCCTCGATTTGACTCACGTACGCGTAAAATCTATTTTCACGCTGTTCCAGTGAAATAAGTCAGGAACATGACCGACCGATATAGCGACTTTGTCTCGCAAAACATAAAATTAATAGTTATTCCAAAATTAGTATACTAATTTCACAATTCGTCATAAATTTTTTTATTTGTAAAGCAGGAATGCTTTTGTTGCAATTATTTATATGAACGTTGCATAGATTTCATTTTTAGAAAATAATAACTTTATTTTTCCACAAATTTTGTCAATCATCGAGTTTCTCAGTTTTTCACGTCGCGTGAGGGAAAACGTGAAAAATCATGTTAAGCCTGTGTGTTTAACGTTAATGCTCGTGTTTATATCGGTAAGGTGGTTACTTTTCACGTCAGCTGACTTGGAGCAACAGCTGCACGCTTTGTGCCATCGCGGACTGAAAGGGGAACCCTTCGAATGCAATTATTTTTCAAAGCCGAGAGCTGTCGAGAAGCGCAGCTTTTGTACAACTTCTGAATTTCTCACGGTAGCTGCTTTAAATCACTGCGACACGTGCTGTACAATCGATTTTTCTGCGACCAGATATTTTTTTTTTTTAAATTAATTCACATCGTATCAGGAAGAGTTTTTCTAATTTAAAATGTAAGAATTATCGCCAAGTGGAAAGATTTTATGATAGTATCAGAAATTGTTAATTTATTTTGCGTTACGTCCTGTTATATAAATATTGTTTAATCGTTGCGGTATTGCGAAAAGGAAATTCTTGTACTACTTTCAATTAGGAATTGTAACATTTGAAATTTAATTCGTAAAGGATTTGAGAGTTCTTTCAGATAAATGTTCGCACTTTATCGATTTCGATATCGCGACGCGTAGTCTATCGTTGCTTCTAGCGTGTACAGCAATGCCGTGTTGCTTGGGAACGGGAATCACAACATGAAACGCCGTGCTTCGTTTGATAATTTTTTAGCTCCGTTTTATCAGACATTCAGTTGAGAATTATTCGAAGTACAAACCTTTTTACTTATCAAATAATTGATGTTTTCATGTCTCAGATAGTTGTAGGGAAATTCATTAAAAATGTTTGATAAATCAGAATCGGGATATACCAAATTTTTGTATCGTGCCAAGGAGAAAGTAGGAATTTCGCATTTTATTGGAACACAATTGCGGGTTCGATTTTATTACGTATGAAGTTACATAAAATGCGGTTAACATAACTGATAAAATAACGGTTGTACTGACCAATTAGGAAAAGAAATGGAATAATAGGATGCGAAACGTGTTACAACATAACACAGCACTGGTAGCTGCTTCACTTCCCTGTTTCATATTAGACAAGCTGGCGCCAGATTGGGTCGATATGTCATCAGGCTGGAATTCATTTTCGATGTTATTAGTGCCCCCTTCGTTCCTCAAACGGAATACATAAACACGCACGCTGATCACATAGCTTGATAATCAGAACATTCTGTGTTTGTTCTAATTAACATGTACTGTTGTTAATATGATAACTATTATTTCTCGTCAAACACAAAAGATATTCGTGCATTATAATATTGTTGAATAATGTATTAATTTACAAGAAATTAATTGACACGAATAATCTACGAGCAAGTTGAACAAGATTCCAAAAAATGGAACCTTATTTAGTTTCAGTTTATTTAACTGAAATTTCGTTGAGATTTTCCTAAGCCTCTCGAAAGAACAATACTTCATTAGACACAAGATATTCGTGCATTATAACATTATTAAATAATGTATTAATTTACAAGAAATTAATTGAAACGAAGAATCTATGGACAAGTTGAAGATTGCCAAAAATTGAAGCTTATTCAGTCTATCTTTTGGTCGAGGCTCTTTTCAGCCTCTCGAAGAACCTTTCTCTCCCCTCGTTTTGCGATTTAAAATTGGGATACTCGGAGCAGGTAGAGAGAACTTGGGACATCTGTCGTCGTCGTCTCGTTTCGAATAGGATCCATGGTAGACGAACGGTGAAACCGGTTCGTTGTTCAGCTGGTCCACCAGTTCGTACGAGCGGACGAAGCACGTGTTCCTTCGTTCGACGAAGCCGGCTTACTTTGCTCCGTCTGATCTCTTTATCATTCCAGTGCATCCGGTGCGTCATATATGTGGTCTTTCCTAGTATGTCGTGGGAAATAGAAAATCTGGGTTTCAGTTTATTTAATTATCGCATAACGTTCCAGTGATATAGCATTTTTAATACACATATAATACAAATATATACATATTTATACGAAACATATAAAGGGTGAGATGTAAGTGAATTGATATTTGTATAGGTAGTATGAGAGCAGCGGAAAATGAGGGGAAGATGTCGCAAGGGACACAGATATGAGAGGTGATAAAAGGAAGAGGAGAATGTAATATAGAATATAGGATCAGTTATGTTAGGGTACAGTCTGTCCATATGAATTTAATTATGACGCAAAATATAACATCGGAAAATTGTTCGAAGCCGAAAGAAGAAACAAATAAATACTAGCAGATTTGTAAGGGAGAGACATATGAGGGCTGAAAAGAGAAACGGGAGAGTATAATGTAGAATATTGGGTCACTTTTTAATTATAGAATATGACTTTAGTTATAAGGCAAAATATAAAGCCGAAAAAATAAATAAATAGTAGCAGGTTTTTACGATTGATAGAAACTAGTAATAATTAAATAAAGAGTTATGATGTACAATTGACTTACTTTCTGGGTAATTGAATTACACGTAATGTAACACGTAATGAATTATTGAAATATTACAGAAAGTAGGTAAAATAGGTAATGGAAGTTTATAGATATTCTATATTCATTCCTTATTTATTTTCACAAGACTAACATGTCATTATATCCCTGACACATTTTCAAACACATTATTATTAGTATAAAAAGAGGAAGTTAAAAACACATTAAACGGCGTAAAATCGTTTACATTGGAACTTTTTCGTCCAATATTTTCGCGATCAATCTCGAATAAAAACAGACTCCAAAGGTTGCCGCGATCGCGTTCACCGTTTCCGCTCTAGTTGGCCGGCTTCCAGTGGTTCCACTGAATTATATGTACTCTTTCTTCTCGTGGCGTGGGGGTGCAATTTTCTCCACGTTAAACCTCGTTTTTCCTATTCATCGGCCACCGCGTTGCATCATCGGGAATCACGGTGAAAGCAAACGATTCAGAAGAATTCAATCCAAATTTAACTTCTGCCTTCACAAAGATTAGCCTCATACAAAATTAATCACTTGCTAATTTTTAAAAAAGTATACTTTTTCTTTTAATTCATTAGTTTCTGTTTACATTCTCTAAGATGCGAATGACTTCTGAGAAATGCTAATTCATGATTCACTTTTTATCCAGGAAAGTAAATAGAAAGAAGTCAGATTGTAAAATCTAAAAATATAATTATATGAAAATTGAAGCGCATTTGGAATTTTTATTTTCATAATGTAATCAAACAAAAGGAATGAGATTAAGATAAGAACGATGCTTTATCTCTGAGCTCAGATGAATCATACCTAGGCTCTCCATACAAGGTGGCAATTAATTTCCTTGTTTCGATGATAAATCGTTAGAGATGTGCGTAAATAATTTTCAACGGAAGTTTCAAAGGAATTTCGCAGTAACATACCAGGGGATTATGTTCATGAGGCTTGTGCTAACGTGTCTGGTATTTCCGCGGCGAATTTTTCCAAGATCTCCCGGTTTGTATTCGCATGCATATCGAGTCGCTGCTGCTGGTCTACTGATTACTTAAATTGCCGGAAAGTATGGCTAGGTTTATCGAGAAACCGTACGTACGCAATTCCACGGAATTACGTCGGCGATTCGTATCTGTCTCATTACAATTGCCCACGCTGCGCGAGGTACTTGAACTATTAAACTTTATATAATCGAACCTGTTGCGGAAATATTACTTATTGTTTAACGTAGATTAGAACGATACTGATATGGAAAGTGAAATTAAAACATCTGCATCCTGATTTACAATGAAACTTTCTTACTTTTACGTTAGTAAATAATGGGTATATCTATTGTTAGATTGGTGCAAAAATAATTTCTATCGTTCATGCATTTATTATATCGTTTAAAAGATGAAATCTAGTAAGAACTTCCTTTGATCCTTTAAACATCATTTGCATATGCATTTTCTTATTGACATTTTATGCATTGTTTTGTACGTCTTATTGTTAGATTTGTTCAAAAGCAATTGCTGACTGAGTGTATGTGAAATCTGTAATAATTATCTAATAATTTACAAAATTGTATTTGTTTAATCACTATTTATATATTTGTATATGCATTTTTTGCTGTCTGTTTATGTATTTTCATGTAAATATAAGAACAATACTTCATTAAACACAAGATATTCGTGCATTATAACATTATTAAATAATGTATTAATTTACAAGAAATTAATTGAAACGAAGAATCTATGGACAAGTTGAAGATTGCCAAAAATTGAAGCTTATTCAGTCTATCTTTTGGTCGAGGCTCTTTTCAGCCTCTCGAAGAACCTTTCTCTCCCCTCGTTTTGCGATTTAAAATTGGGATACTCGGAGCAGGTAGAGAGAACTTGGGACATCTGTCGTCGTCGTCTCGTTTCGAATAGGATCCATGGTAGACGAACGGTGAAACCGGTTCGTTGTTCAGCTGGTCCACCAGTTCGTACGAGCGGACGAAGCACGTGTTCCTTCGTTCGACGAAGCCGGCTTACTTTGCTCCGTCTGATCTCTTTATCATTCCAGTGCATCCGGTGCGTCATATATGTGGTCTTTCCTAGTATGTCGTGGGAAATAGAAAATCTGGGTTTCAGTTTATTTAATTATCGCATAACGTTCCAGTGATATAGCATTTTTAATACACATATAATACAAATATATACATATTTATACGAAACATATAAAGGGTGAGATGTAAGTGAATTGATATTTGTATAGGTAGTATGAGAGCAGCGGAAAATGAGGGGAAGATGTCGCAAGGGACACAGATATGAGAGGTGATAAGAGGAAGAGGAGAATGTAATATAGAATATAGGATCAGTTATGTTAGGGTACAGTCTGTCCATATGAATTTAATTATGACGCAAAATATAACATCGGAAAATTGTTCGAAGCCGAAAGAAGAAACAAATAAATACTAGCAGATTTGTAAGGGAGAGACATATGAGGGCTGAAAAGAGAAACGGGAGAGTATAATGTAGAATATTGGGTCACTTTTTAATTATAGAATATGACTTTAGTTATAAGGCAAAATATAAAGCCGAAAAAATAAATAAATAATAGCAGGTTTTTACGATTGATAGAAACTAGTAATAATTAAATAAAGAGTTATGATGTACAATTGACTTACTTTCTGGGTAATTGAATTACACGTAATGTAACACGTAATGAATTATTGAAATATTACAGAAAGTAGGTAAAATAGGTAATGGAAGTTTATAGATATTCTATATTCATTCCTTATTTATTTTCACAAGACTAACATGTCATTATATCCCTGACACATTTTCAAACACATTATTATTAGTATAAAAAGAGGAAGTTAAAAACACATTAAACGGCGTAAAATCGTTTACATTGGAACTTTTTCGTCCAATATTTTCGCGATCAATCTCGAATAAAAACAGACTCCAAAGGTTGCCGCGATCGCGTTCACCGTTTCCGCTCTAGTTGGCCGGCTTCCAGTGGTTCCACTGAATTATATGTACTCTTTCTTCTCGTGGCGTGGGGGTGCAATTTTCTCCACGTTAAACCTCGTTTTTCCTATTCATCGGCCACCGCGTTGCATCATCGGGAATCACGGTGAAAGCAAACGATTCAGAAGAATTCAATCCAAATTTAACTTCTGCCTTCACAAAGATTAGCCTCATACAAAATTAATCACTTGCTAATTTTTAAAAAAGTATACTTTTTCTTTTAATTCATTAGTTTCTGTTTACATTCTCTAAGATGCGAATGACTTCTGAGAAATGCTAATTCATGATTCACTTTTTATCCAGGAAAGTAAATAGAAAGAAGTCAGATTGTAAAATCTAAAAATATAATTATATGAAAATTGAAGCGCATTTGGAATTTTTATTTTCATAATGTAATCAAACAAAAGGAATGAGATTAAGATAAGAACGATGCTTTATCTCTGAGCTCAGATGAATCATACCTAGGCTCTCCATACAAGGTGGCAATTAATTTCCTTGTTTCGATGATAAATCGTTAGAGATGTGCGTAAATAATTTTCAACGGAAGTTTCAAAGGAATTTCGCAGTAACATACCAGGGGATTATGTTCATGAGGCTTGTGCTAACGTGTCTGGTATTTCCGCGGCGAATTTTTCCAAGATCTCCCGGTTTGTATTCGCATGCATATCGAGTCGCTGCTGCTGGTCTACTGATTACTTAAATTGCCGGAAAGTATGGCTAGGTTTATCGAGAAACCGTACGTACGCAATTCCACGGAATTACGTCGGCGATTCGTATCTGTCTCATTACAATTGCCCACGCTGCGCGAGGTACTTGAACTATTAAACTTTATATAATCGAACCTGTTGCGGAAATATTACTTATTGTTTAACGTAGATTAGAACGATACTGATATGGAAAGTGAAATTAAAACATCTGCATCCTGATTTACAATGAAACTTTCTTACTTTTACGTTAGTAAATAATGGGTATATCTATTGTTAGATTGGTGCAAAAATAATTTCTATCGTTCATGCATTTATTATATCGTTTAAAAGATGAAATCTAGTAAGAACTTCCTTTGATCCTTTAAACATCATTTGCATATGCATTTTCTTATTGACATTTTATGCATTGTTTTGTACGTCTTATTGTTAGATTTGTTCAAAAGCAATTGCTGACTGAGTGTATGTGAAATCTGTAATAATTATCTAATAATTTACAAAATTGTATTTGTTTAATCACTATTTATATATTTGTATATGCATTTTTTGCTGTCTGTTTATGTATTTTTATGTAAATATTAGTTTTATCCAAAAGAGATTGCTGATTTTTACTACTTTTTACGTGAAAAACTGTAATACTTATATTTGCATCAATCTGATAATTTATTTACAAATAGAAAATTGAAAGACAATATTGGTCTGTAATCTGTTGGTTTTCTACTTTCTCTTTTCACAATCTCTGTTGCAGTTCCTTAATTCCTAATATTGTAAAAACATAATTAAGTTAACAATTGCTAATTAATATTGTAAGGGTAGGGAGATTGGTTTTCAGTCTTTATGGGATTCTTTTTTCGGAGACACGTGAAAACCGTATCGCGAAGAACCTTACGCTGGTAGTGGCCGTCCGGTCTGTCATTTCCGCTCTACACGTCGACCGATTTACCGGAAGTTCGCGTCGATTACATCCGTGGACGTTGTGTGTTACATGCTATATATTGATAAAACTGTAGGAAGGAAAGCGTAACTATTTCCGTAGTCGATATTTTCTTCTTTCATTCTAGTATTGTAATTTCGTTGAGTTTTCCTTCATTAGAAAATCGAATAATAACAGACATCAACATATGATATCATGATCCAATTAAATTGTAATAGTTTTATTTGATTTCTACTTGAGACCTTTTTTACTCAGTTTCGTAACTGTATTATTACATAAATGAGCAGTTAACAGGTCATTATTGTATAGTCAGATGATACAAGATATGAATTATATCGTCAATTCACAATAATTGATAAACAATATTACATTTATGAAATTTATTACTAATAACAAAACACGTGCTTTAGAACTGTCATATAGTGATTATCAGTTTTCCTATTTGCACGTCTTATCTTGCCATCCGACCTCACACTTTAGTATCAAAGCTTTTACACTTCGTGTAATCAAACAATTGATAAACGAAATTACATTGTAGGAAACTTATTATAATTAACGAAATACACGTGTTTTCGAAATGTCATTTATAAGTGATTATTAGTATTCCTATCTGCACATCGTATCATCAAACAACAACAATTAATAAACGAAATTACATTGTTGGAAATTTATTGTAAATAACGAAACACACGTGCTTTAGAAATGTTACCTAGCGATCATTAGTACTCCTATTTGCACTCCTTATTTTGCCATCGGACCAGGTTTATTGATTGCATTCTCCGAACGTGAAAAAGTCAATTAGACAAACATTCTCAGACTATGAAGGCGGCAGTAACCGAGCATAAAATCGGACAATTCGAGTTCGTGCGACGTGTACCGGTACGTGACACACTTTTAAGCCGGGGTTATGTGAATCGCGTTCTGCTCGAAAGGTCTACATCGCCTCGCACGCCGACGACAATTGCAGATGCGATCTCGGATGCACGTTCACCCGTCGCCTGGGGACGGGGACCGGGGGAACGTTCATCCGACCCGTAGAAGCCGCGCGACAAGTGACATCATCACTCTTGCCTCCATTTGTATCTATCTGTGTGCTAAGGCGCTGCCTAGCTCCGGATAGAGCTTGAGGAATTTATCCTCGCGAATCGTGCCTTGTAGTTCTTATCATACACGGTGGGGCTTGGAAACGAGGACCAGGCGAGGTTCATGTTCATTTAATATGTTTTTAAGTGTAAATGAAAACGCATTATCAAATAGTATTTTATTTACGATCTATACGTGTACTTATTTTAAGACTTTTTACTTTATTTTTGAAATGGTAATCCTTAGAACAATAATTATTTAATTTAAGGGAAGTATGAAATATGTGTCATATTCCTGTTGCACTCAAATTATTCTCTTCTTAAAATTACATGAATCAAAATTTATTTATTTTAAGATACTTTATTTCCCAATTGAAATGGTCATTTACAGGACAATAATTATTTAATTTAAAGGATTTTATCATTATTAAATATTTTTCATATTCCTGTTAGACTACAAAATGATTCATTTTTCCTACTTCAAGAGATAATATTGATTCAACCTTCTCAGTTCGAGATTACACGGATCAAAATTTTCGGGTAGTGTTCGTTGATTACAAACTTCGTTCAGCCAATTTAATCTTAATTATACTTTCACTTGTTGCCGTCAGAAT
This sequence comes from Ceratina calcarata, assembly GCF_001652005.2. Lineage (NCBI taxonomy): Eukaryota > Metazoa > Arthropoda > Insecta > Hymenoptera > Apidae > Ceratina > Ceratina calcarata. The sequence continues at coordinate 484,504 of NW_017131915.1, read as the reverse complement.
TTATAATCACTCATATTTATGCTTTAAAACTGGACAAATTACTATTCGCTGTGTCACGAGTTTAAGAAGTTAAATGAAAAAAAAAATGAAGTTGTGGATATTAGAGCCTCTGGAGTTGGCAGCGGACAGAAATTTCGCTTTCGGAGGATAGATGGCTGCTTTCCACGAATTCCTCGGCGGAACGCGAAAACGCGCGACAAGCGAGCGAGCACAATCTCCTCGGGGGCTAATAATACGGGACACGGGCCGCAAAAGCGAAGACGCGCCCACGCGACGTGGTTTCGCAGTTTCTAGCCCGAGACTCGAGATGATTTTAGTATCTCATCGGCCCTCGGCCTAATCGCGCGCGAGACCCGGACTTTCCGCTCGTCGCTCCGCTATCGAAAATCGTCAATTGCGTGCAATTCCTCTATTCTCGAGTTCCTTTATCGTTCTTTATAGTCGTTGTGAGTTTTTAAATATAATCAATTTTGTTTGCTTTTACGTGAATTATTTACTTCGCCTGTGGAGAATTTTTCTAATTAAATAGAGTGGAGTTTGATTAGTGGCGATCTTCTAGTTGGTTTAGTGAATATTTCATTCAATTATAGTTCGTATTAATTAAAAAATTACCATTACGGAGAAATCTGAAAAAGATACCCCTGCGAGAGAAAAAGCAGGGGTTCCAACCATTTGTGTGAATGGGTATGTAAAAGGCCCCTTCGTGAATTTTGATCATTATGTATAATATTGTTGAAAAAATGTATTAAATGATGTTTTCTGCTATGGAAAGATTCCGAATGATATGTTTTGTTCAAAAGTATGTGACTGAAAGTAGAGATTTTCGGTCAAGGACTGTTAGTGTATTTCTGACAAGTTTACTGTAATGCAACGCATGTGCGTCTGTAAATAATGCAAATTACTCGTATCTTAACTTGTTCAAGGGGAAGACTGCATTTTTAACATTTTTAGAATTGCAGTCGTGATATGTGATGTAATAAAGAATGATACATGTTCATAAAATGTAATAAACTTTGACCTCTGACCATTTTATGAATATCACAAGAGAATAAATATTATATGTAACTACAGTCCAGAAAATGGGAAAAATACTGGAATTCCAGATTTTACTTTTATTATCGATCAGAGTACTTGAAAGAGGATGATACTTAACACTAGATTGCCCAAGGAAGTCATTTTGACTGCTTTTGGGCATATGTACAAATAATAATGCATAAA
>NW_017131915.1:478432-482350 GCF_001652005.2 Ceratina calcarata | reverse complement strand
AAAAATTAATTTTAGACAAATTTCTTTACACATTATTCTTTCACAATGCAGTCATTTTGACTGCTTTGGGCAATATAGGTATATACTAAGTTTCAGTCTTTCTAGTGTTAAATAATAGTAATTAATTTCGAGATTTTCTATTCAGAACTGTTAATGTGTTCTTCATAAGTTTATTTTATACAACTCATGTATGTACTTTTTTACTATTCACTTGTAGGTAATGTACATTACTCGAATTTTAACTTGTTCAAGAAGAAAGATTGCATTTTTAACATTCTCAGAATTGCATTCATGATGTATAATACAATAAAGAATGATATATGTTTTTAACAAGTAATAAAGTTTGACCTCTGACAATTTTATGAATATCACAAAATACTATGTAATTAAATTAGAAGAAATTATGGAAATGACTGCCAAAAACTGGCATTCGAGAGTTTTCCTCGACCATCGATCAGACCACTTGAAAGAGGATGGTACATACATAAAAATAATTAATTTCGAGATTCGCCACGCGCTCCACACGATAAATCTTCCTCTGACAGACTCGCTCCGGAGGGTAACCGTGCTTGTACCGAAAAGATCGAGTTCATTAATGACCGTTCAGAAATCTAACGTCCATAAGCTAAATTACGGTTCCGTGTCGTTTCCACGAAATCCTCATCTATCAAGTTTCGAACAAGGATGCAATATTCAGTAACCAATCTCGCTTGCGAAGGATAAAAACGAGTTTCATTACTGTGAAAGTATCCTCAATTATTACATATTTATTCCACTTATAATAACCTGACACACCCTTCTCATTACATAAACATACCATTTTAAATACATACTTAAGAGATATTACATATTTAGATATACATAATTAATACGACTCAAATAATGAAAAACGGATCTAATTTTCAAACTTAATAATAGTGATTTATCTCAGGAGTGGTAGAAATATTTAAAAAAATTAATAATGAAATTTGAAAAATTAATGAAAGAGGACCCAAGGAAAACATTAAAAAAAATGAAGAGATGAGCGGAAGATGAAAATGAATAAATGACTTTACATGGGAAATAACATTTTTACTGACATAAGAAGTTTTAGGGAGACAGTGACTTAGGAGAGTTAAGGATCTCGAAAATGACCGCGGAGAAATTGAACGCGCTCCAGTTTTGCTAATAACGCGGGCGACGTTAATTGCCCTCCGTCACGGCGGCTGGTCCCCTTATCGCGTGAAAGTAATCGTCACAGCTCTCGATAACGGAGATTGTGAAAGAGAGGTGGCGAGGCGCGCGTCTGCGTCGACGACGTTGCACCCGGGGATAGCTTTTCAGGTTTCTCTTTTCTCCGGTTACACACGTGTAATCGCCACCCTCGCCTCGTGAAAGAGAAACTTCTTCCCATTGTACGCGCCGCCGTGTCGCGAGCACGCGTCGTTACCGGAAGCTTACGTGGAATGCCACGTGCGCTTCGCGTACCACCGATGAGAGTGCAGCTTTCCGGTTTCGCTCGCACGATGACACGTGCTACTCGCAGTGGATGTTGTTAAGTAATTTATATTAAATTTAAATATAATTATAATCCAACTGCGGCTATTAATTTTGGTTTCATATTTAATCAAACTGATTTAAACCAATCATTCTCAATAGGGAGGAATGTATTAGTAGTAATTTTATTTCACAGTTACTAGTTTTAATGGCATATACGTAATTACTTACAATTTTATGTTTTGCACGTACATAACAGAGTCTATTTTATATTGGCGCATGTTTATACATACATGCGCTCGTTTCCCACTTCATAGGCTATACCACGTGACTCTGTTCCTGGGTTTTATTATTAGCCCTTCACATTATATTCGCAGAGGGAAAGAGGGAGAAACATATCATGAGCGAGATATAAGATTCATCTACCTTGACTTATGATAAAAACTAATAATGACGTGGATTTTTATGAAGTAAATAAATAATCGGAGGATTATAAAATTATACAAGCTTTTAGTATAACATTTCTTCTTAGTTTACTAATGATTGTTCTTTATTTTTCAGCCTAAGCGAATGTTACTTCGCGGGCAAGGGCGCCGCCCTAGTTCTACCCCCGCATGAAAGGGCCAGACCCTCGAGGAAGGTCTCCGCGGCAGGATGCGACATCCAACAGCACTTGCAGTCCATGTTTTACCTGCTAAGACCAGAGGAAACCCTCAAAATGGTGAGTACAAATATTTCCAACGATATGTTTTCTAGGAAAGATATAAAACCTTTTAGCTTAGCATTTTATCTCTTGAAAAAGGTTCGTCGAGTACTTCACTATTGATCTTAGATCTCGTTGCATGATGTAATCGGTGAATAAAATTATGCATCATTAATTTAGTCTGCGGATTTAATTGCACAAAATGTGTCTTCGCACAAAAATGTGCAGAAACATTTATAAATATATTAAATATGTCAGAAGTGAGTAAATGATAAAAAAAAATGTCTATCTATGTACATTTATTATATACATTTTTTTTTTAATTAATGAATGAATGTGTAATTTTGCATGAAAATCCGCAGTCTAACGATTATGTGGTAAAGTGTAATTTCCTGTAAGTTTATCGGTGCGTAAACATAAAGTACTCTTCCGTACGCATCGATTACCCCCCTGGTATCAATCGGAGAACGGCCCTGACATTTCCCGCGAAGGTTCAAGGATACGGGATCTATTTTATCTGAAAACGCAATCGATACCTCGAGACCGAGCCGCGAAACGTTTGCCAATTCCGCGATCTTGAAATTGGCGAACAACGCTCGTTTCGCCCTGCAATTTCCAACGTAATTCGCGTCATTTGACGCGAGGTAATTTATGCGATTGTCGTTTACTTCTCGTTTTATGACGAAGCTCGTACATGCGTTGCACGTAATTTTGTCGCAGTTGCATGGGGGATTTGATATCACACTGTCGAACTGTTTCATCTGTACTTATGAAAATTGTTATGGGAAATTCTGATGCTAAGGGAGATTTTGATATTTTTTATTTTATTATTTAAAAGGGTAATTGATTTATTCAAATGTAATAAGTAGGCTGGAGATGTTTCTGTGTTTATGGGAATTTAAAATAATTTAAGGTAACACAGATTGCAGTAATATGTAATGAAACATAAAATTATTATTAGTAGTATTTTCATTACGATTAGGCATGATGTATGACTTGTGTGTACAAGTTGTTAATATTTAGTATTATAATCCTTGGTTGTTTAATACAATGGGTAACTTCTATTTTATGCATACTATGAAACACTTACAGACTAATTACTTTACAAAATGTATATGTATAACTTCCGGAGACAAACTTCGTTGAGATATTACAGAGAATTTTTAATATTCCACTGCTCTAAACAGTATTTCATACAATTTTTAATATAATTTGTTAAACTATATATTTGTTTCTTTTCTTCTGCTGCTATTATAGACTTACTTATATTTATGTTCAATAAAATTCATCGGTTGAATTGTTTTTCTATAGAAATCTTATTATTTCTGAAATTCGGCAGCCTTTATTCAATCACTCTCTGTATGTATTTCGTACTGTTCCGTCAGTCAGAGAAATTGGCAGACGTAAACCTCATCTAAAATTACAAACCGTTTTACGATGTCGTTCACGTTGCCGCTGCCAGTGCAGAAAGTCCGGGTGCTGTGTAAACAGTCGGCAGGTAATTCGCCGTGTGACGTCAACCCGATCCTAACGAGAGCAAACCGTCGGTCCGCACGATTGCGAAATATTTCTCTCGGTCTGGATCGCGTTGTCTGTGTGCGGAATGAGAAGTTCGTTGCTTTGGAAAAACGTGTCTGCCCTCAACGCGTTCCGAAAGTTAAATAGTAGAAACTGTGGGATTATCAGGGGAATAGTAAGTAACAGTAAATACAAGTTATATTGAAATGATACTTGTCGAG
>NW_017131915.1:477498-478186 GCF_001652005.2 Ceratina calcarata | reverse complement strand
TTTTACATCCTTTTGGACATTAACTGCAGTTTCTGTATTTTAGTACAATTTTTCTAAAAATTTATAAAATCCGCAGTCTTGAATTAAGAAAAAATTCTTATCATTCGAATGTCGAATTCAAGATATGATCGCATTCACAGATACCGATAGAATATGCATTAGAATTATTTCAATGTTTTGTAGAACAAACATTTCATACAATCGGGTTCATGTAGATAAGAGGAATCCCGCTATCCATTGTTGTTCATTCACTTAGTACCAATTCATGTTCGTATAAGTGGATTCCATTAAATAAATTTCAGTTAACCCATTAGATTGGGGAGCAGATAATGTTTGCCAGCTAAAATCTGTTCAGCTTATTCGAAGTTCCATTATCTAAGGCCATAGTATTAGTCGAAAGATCCTTGGCGATGTTGAAACTGTAGTTTGCATTGCAACTGACTTTACACTGTCACTTGTGAATTGTAAATGGAAATTGAAATTAACACGTTCATGGTAGAACAATATACGGTATTCAAGATAAAGGTGTTACAAAAAGAACGTTGTTCTTCTCATGACTGAGTTATCGTAGAATGGACTAATGTCAGACAGCATTGAGAAAGAATTGAATTTCGCTCTTCAATTATTTCCTACACAGTTTCATACCAGTACGTTTTAAGGATGTTTCGCAAAATTTGAAGGGCTACCC
>NW_017131915.1:476411-476973 GCF_001652005.2 Ceratina calcarata | reverse complement strand
CTTCCGACGTCTGATTTCTTTTTAAAAAATGCGTTTCTAAAGTGCATAAACTTTTGGGATTGACTGTATAGCCAATACATCCTTAAACGTTTATTATTATTGACAGTTATTAATGGCAGGAATAGAGGCAATTAAGCTAACTGAGAAGAGTACTGATCTCAATTAATAGTAATTGACACTAAAATTCATGCAATCAGTCAATGAACAGTGAAATTCGAACGTTCTATTCTGGGTAAAAGTACGTGAAAGTTGAAGAAAAAGTGATAAGATTTCAAAGTTATTCTTAGAAAAACCGAAGAAATATGCTTTGACTTTACTTAGACTATTTGTTTTTATCTTGGATGACTGAACGTGACCATATCTTCAAGAATTGGAAAGCAGGGACTTATTATAGTATATTGTCTATTATTAATCATTTGCAAGAAACTCCAACAGAAAAGAGCGTTTTAAATAAATATGATTTTTATTAGTAGAAAAATTTTGCCTCAAACTCATATCATAAAATGGAAGGATTTAATTAATGACTAGACTGTGAATTTTATGAATTAATAGAAAAATGGTA
>NW_017131915.1:471496-475054 GCF_001652005.2 Ceratina calcarata | reverse complement strand
TAGAAAGATTCTGCAAATATGATTAACATTTTATTTGGACAAAAAGTGAACACTTATTTATTTTGATGAACTAATTGTCTTAATTAAAAGATTCTTTCCAATAATTAGATGATAATATATTGAGGCTACGCTAGGTGGATACGCGCGATGATGTAAACTGACCATATTCCGTCGACGTGTTAGCGATGCAGTAACGTAATCGTACTTAAGTACGTTGTCTCGGATCAAATTGACCGTCAATTAAATGCGGATGAATGGCGGCGACACTGGCTCGAGTCGATGCACACTGCTGTTAATGATTTCATTGTATCGCAAGAGTCCAAACGGAGGAGATCGAAGCTCGTTTCATAGCATCTAATCATGTCAGTTTCATCAATCGACTTTTAATTCTTGATTAGGAATGCTTCATCGGTTAAATAATAGTATTTGAAGTTGAGTGATATAACGTCCACAAGTTCTTTTATTGCTTAAACATTTTAATTTGATGCTATCATAAATCCCTTTATTATATGATTCTTTAAATGAAAATTAAAGTAGATAATTTAGATAATTAAATTGCTTATTTTTAGACATGTTTCTTTTCAACGGTAAACGGTTCAATTATTCTTTGCACATTTTACGCTACGCAGTTTGATTCTCGAGTTCTAAAAATAATTTCTAAATAGTTAGCTCAATCAACTTGACGACGTACCGTTTGACTAATTTATTCTATCACAGCCCATGCGGTCCGACGCTGTTTATTTAAACTGTATCGCAGCACGTGCAGTCGATACGGTAGCAGAGCGTAGAACAAGTTTGGTTGGATCTAAAACACGCTCGCACGGTATAGATCTCTCCTCCCGTTCAGTGGACGGAACTATCGCTATAAATTATCTTCGCCCACGCGACGCTGCCGCTTTTCCGGGGTTTCATAAGGTCAGCATTAACCGATAAAATTATATACGAGCGACGTCGATGCTCTTCGCTCCGATTCTCGTCCACGCGATATCTGCGATACGTATACTTAGGCTTAGGCCCGTGACGAACGCGTTTACTGCGTTGCGTAGGTTAGATCAATCTACGCTGCAGCGCGCCGATTAAGTTTATTCGATTCGTATTACGCGAGGGTGTCAGGTACACGTGGATTTCGCTGGTCAAGGTTTCAATTAACCATTACTCTTTTAGAGCCACTCACTTTGTTTCTATTATAGTTATAATTCAGAAGGAGAAACAATTGTTTCATTCTACGAATGATTTCTTATTTTTATGAATCATTACAAAATATATCATGGAACATTTCATTGAATTTTTTTATACAGGATACATTCTTATTTTATTTTGTTCTAATTAAAAAGAAACGCTATTTTTTTTTATTTTTCTAACTTGTCTTTTCAACTTGATTTGTCAAAAATTTAATTAGTGAAAAGCGTTTAAATTAATGATAATAATTTTAAGCGAAATTTTCAAAAGGTGTATTTTGACACCTTCGGTAGAAATAGTTTTATATTTAATAGAATTTGTTTTATTTTATATATGATTCAAAGTTTAGAGATAAAAGTATTTAATTTAATTTTCTATACAGAATACATACTTATTGTGTTTAGTTTTAATTAAAAATTAAACAATTTGTTTTATTTTGCATATGATTTACAGTTGGGAGGAGGAGAGTATAATTTATTATTCGAACGTCGATTGTGCTGTCGGGGCAGATCTCTCAAAAGCATCGGTGGTACTGTAGCCTCGCGAGCAGCCAATAACTCTAATTTCAATATCGGAACACTGAACAAAACTGGGCTATCTCGGCACTCGAGCTGCTAAAACGGGTTTTACGACCGGCTTCTGGCTACCACCTTCTACTCACCTCTTTTTGTTCCTCGTTCGATTCTTCTCGCCGCGCCCTGTTCATTTTCAAGGCTCCCACTCTCGAGAAAATTCAGTTTGTCCCTTTTTCCCTTGCTACGTTCCTTTAGTCACAATCACTGGCAAAAATGTGTACAAACCACGGTTGCAAATTTATTAATTGCCGCATTCATAATCATCGATTAAACTTAAATTGACTGTTGGAATATTAAGAATTAAAATTCAATTAAATCCGAGTTTCTTCCAAATAATTTTAATTCTGCAGTCAAATTCGAATTAAAATCCAAATGTTAGTTGCCAATTAGGGTTCAACAAAGATTTGTCTGCAATTCTGGTACAAATCTTTGTACTCAAAAATGTTGAGAAGTGAGAAACAATGGATAGAATCCTTGATTTCTGACACAAACTATAAAAACAGTCTTCTGTCTAATCTATGAAATGACATTCACAAAATGATGATTTGTCCATTAACTTTACTAGGAAAGGTACTACATAACTGTTTTTACCGAGAAATGAATGACGTAAAGTATCAGGACAGCGCGTTCCAATACCGTTGCCCGGTTTTATTTCGACGTAAATCTCACGGAACAAAGTTCCCCGAATCTTTTCGCCTGGACAACGGCCAACGGCCATTAAATCCAGTTCCTCGCTATTACGCGATACCGTAACTTTTAAGTAGTTTTTCTGATCCGGACGCGTCCGGGTATGCCTCATCGAAGTGAACGTACGTGTTTGTAGTCCCCGATACACGGTATACTCCCACCCATAAGCTCCAAATATACCGTATTGTCTAAAATTTATAAAAATTGTATGTACAAAAATCATGCAAAAAGGGTTTAGTGGAATTGTTCCATTTGTCAAATTTCATCTATCAAAAATAAATATAACTGTGAGCCTTTTAAAGTCATGTATAAAATGTTGCAGTGGTGACAAAGGATTTATTTGTGATTATCATCGATACACAGAGTTAAAGTTGTATGAACCCTTACATAAAAACAATGACAATTTAATTGAAATTTTAACAGTTACTGGATTTTACATTAATAAAACGCTATACAAAATTTTCTAAAAGTTCATTGCCTCAAATAGTGAACACAGATTTTTATTACATGTCTTAAAGTTTTGGCAGAGATCTTACGGCTCATAGAGCCTTAGTAAAAATTATGATTTGTGAATATTGACTTGATAATAAAGTCTGAAAAATTGATACTGTCTTCGTATTTTATTTATTTATATTTTTTAAATAACAGCCGAGTGACTTATGGAAGGGAGTGTACGTAAATTCTACTTGCTCTTGGTTGTCTTTCGAGTACCCGTTCACCTTCGCCCGAGCAGGATGCCGTGAATTTGCAAACGCAGGTGTAATCGGCCGGGCCGGCCCCCGGACCTCTACAGGTACTCCGTTTCGCGGGAAGATAAGCTTTGCAACAGAACTCGGCCGACCAAGATTTACGGTACTTTTATAGTTCTCTTTGGAAGTTTGCGAAATAGGCGGGAATGTCCGAACGGGAAGTTGGAAACGAACGATTCGAGCTCGCGACGTGTGAAATTGAGCAAGTTCTATTACGTGACTTGGGAAATCTTGGGATCGCTCGTTGCATGGAAAGGATTAAAGTCTGTTCGAGTAATTCAAGTGCTTCGCTTGAAAGAAATTACAATGATATATTATTAGTATTTCTATTACGATTAGGTATGACGCCGACAGCGTAATCTTTATGC
>NW_017131915.1:470341-471134 GCF_001652005.2 Ceratina calcarata | reverse complement strand
TTTTTGTTTCGATATTTTTCCTATATTGTTTACTACATTCAATTAATTTGTTTTAACTTAAGAATGTCATATTTAAATGCCCAGACAGCTGATTGAGAAATCAGATTTGAATCCCCTGGCAGTATGGGAACATAATAATACCTAAAAAATCATATAAAATCGTGCTTTTCTCTCAGTTAGTCTTCTAAATAAATCTATAAAACGAAGAATGCTAATATCTATGATCGTAATATGATTTGAACATCAAAAAATCTCGTGACGACCCGAGAAAATGTTGTCATATGAGATCGCGCTTTGATGTTTATTGAAATAGTTTACCTAGGCTCGATGTGTGAATCAGCATATCCTACTTATCCTGGATTTTGTCACACCCGGTATACAGCCGTGATGCGTCGATCGTGCTCGAACCGGCATTTCATTAGCGTCCCGATTGTCTCGCGTTGTGCCCCATTGTGATTTAATCACGACACACTTTCGCCACGAGAGAAGCACGTGACATGTCGCGGACCGAGCGGTGGCACACGTGACAGAATCAGACGGTGACACCATGCAGGGACCGAGATTATGGTTGTGTGGGACAAAAGAAAGATTGAAATATTGGTTCATAAAAATTCTTTATTGTATTAGAGGTCTCGTTACGAGACGTGTTTTTGCTACACTTTTGCAGATTAACGATTGCAATAAAGTAACCAATAAATCAAATGTATAGTACACAAAATTACATCGGATAACAGGTATGTGTAGATGTAAATGAATACTGATTGTGTATTCGTGAGTATAATTTAATTGAACA
>NW_017131915.1:462443-468342 GCF_001652005.2 Ceratina calcarata | reverse complement strand
ATAAATTCCTAAGATCCATGGTTTACTTATACAAGAGTAAAAGTTAAATTATGTCTAACCTTGAAATAAATTTATTTAATCTTATCACAATTCTTGATTATAGTGCAAATTATTAATTGCAAAGCAGTTAACAGTTTCAAGCAACATGTAGAAGTAAAAGTCATGGAAAGGTTCCGGAAATGGTACAGCTGTTCGGTCAACATCTGCTGCTATCAGTTTGCAAGGGAGATGAGTTAAGACTTTTCTTTGAAAGTAATAACATTCGTAGTTCAAGAATGAAATTACACTATAATAGCTTTTACCCCCTCATGTAATTTCACTTTTATCTGGGAGTTTTTATAATCCATTTATATTTGTGTTTGAGACTTTATCTGTGGATGCCAGGTAACAATAAAACACCACGATAGGAAAAAGGAGCATATTTAATCGCAAACTGTACTACTTGTTATAAAATACGGTGGCTCGCATGGCGCGAGAGTCCGCTTGCATTTACAGGAGGAGGACAGACGATACAATTCCGCTTGGCACTTGGAATATCTCAACAATTTGAGATAACGTTCCACGATTAGCAATTAGCAGGTGAATGGAGAAATCGCGTCACGAGCGATTGCTAATAGTTACAGCTCACGAAATGAGTCAAAGCTTGATTCACTGAAGTCGTCACGATTGCGAGCCACGTATGAATCTTGAAGATCCTTATGGTCGTCACCGATGTTGCATAGCCGATTTCTAATCAATCGCGTTTTTACGCGGAAACCCTCGATCGGAAGACACCTGCGCAACTGGAACGACAGGAACATTCTCGTACAGAGGCCAAGCCTGTCCGTATATTTCTCGGCGTCGTCGTTTCACCGATCCGCTTATTAGCTCGATAAAAACTCGTTAGGCGGGTCGTGGTCAGCTCGTACGCGCGTAAAGACCCGCGACGGTGGAAGTCTACTTTAGAACTGGTTGCGCGTTCAATTGACGGGGCTATAACACTTACCTGTCTCCCGTTTCGCTCCGATCCGATACGCACCGCGTATTAGCCTCTTCTTATTTTATTTCGTCCGTAATGATAGTCTTCTTGCGGCTCTCGGGGGGAGTAATAAAGATTGCTACGTTGTTGTTAACGATTATTTGCCACTGAAACGTATTCAGGACCCGGGGTTGTAATTTTTAAACGAATGCTAGACGGTAATTGAAAAAAATTAAAGAAATAAGTAATGGGCCGGATTTTCAAAGGGTTTCAGGCTAATGGTCGTAGCACTGAGGTAACAGTTGTGAAAGCTTTTTTAAATTTAATAATCCTTATATTGTCTCCTCGTGAAACTAACATTTTTTAAAATACTAATATGTCATATAATAGGCTGATAAGAATTTTATTATATAAGTTATTAGAATGGTCATCGTTTGTGAGTAAAGGCATTACAAAAAATAGCAATTTATATGAAATGCCAAGAAAGAGTAGGAGAGGAGAAACGTAATAGGCAAATTCCAGCTGATATTTAATTTATGCTGTTAGTAAGAAATAGCAGCTAATACTCGTCTATACGATATGTATATAGCTGCTATCTCAATTCATCTAGAAAAATAAGTATTTTTTTTATTAGAGCAATGAAGAAAATGTTCTTCGATACAAGTTATAAGATTAAACCGTGAATGAGTTATAGCCCAGCCTCTTCCGGTTTGCGTCTGTCGTAAATAAGGATTAAAATAAATGTTAAGAGTGCAGTTACATGTACCGAACGTTAGCCAATAATCACAGCGTACATCACGTTGAGCCTTCCTTTCTAGCTTAGGTAGAGCAAAATTTACCAAGGATACGTTACATCGCTTTCATACGATAACGCCTGTGTTCGCTACTCGCTGTAAATATACCAAGTTTATTATTGTCTATTGCACTTCTGCAGTTGCAACACGCGTGTACGTGGCCGAGGGAACGAACGGTAGTATGTTTATCGCGAAAAGATACCGAGAAATGGAAAACGCGGAATTTTTATTCGTACTAAGTAGATTTATCTCATTTTAAGCCGAACTGCCAGCTTTCGCTTATGCCAGCTTCGTTTTATTCCGCTTATGCGCTTGTTTATATATTTATACTTGGAAATGCAACAATCATGTCGGATCGCGAAAGTTTATGCCGTTCCCAACGTTTATCCGTTCTGAATTTCCGTATTTATAACTGGACGATTGCCACGTTTTCCCTTTTTAGACGTTATACATACGTAGAAATTCACTATAAAATTTATTCCTTTGAATCTAATTTAGCCTCAAGTTTTCTCATTGACATTCTTGGAATCCCACGTAATATTATCATTTATACGATTGATCTTCTCTTGAGTTAACTACTTTTGAAAAATGAGTGATTACAATGCTTACGTATTTCTAACTGCACATATGTTTTGGTTTAGGACGGTACATAAAAATTAATGATTACAATATCTATGTATTTTTTAGTGTCGTACCTTTTGTGCTTAGGACAGTGAATGTACATAAAAATCCACAATAAGACATTGTCTTCTGAGACTTATTTAGCCTCAGTTTCATAAGATCATTTACACGATTGACCTTTTCTTGAGGCATTAAAATTAAAAAAAAAAGGAGGAATAATTACAGTGCCTATGCATTTCTAACTGGACAAGTGTCATAATTTTCTTTTTAACACAGTAAACATGTACAGAGAATAAAAATCCACGATAAGATTTCTTCGTCTGAAATTTATTTAGCCTCAATTTTGTTCATTAAAATTCTTGGAATCGTATAATCAATGTCTGCATAATTATTCATAATTGCAATCATTATTATATTATTGCAATTATTCATAATCTCTTCTTGAAATATTAACACTTTAAAAAATTTACAATGTGTATTTCTAATTTGATAAGTGCCATATTTCCTTATTTTGGATAATAGTTATACACAAAAATACACAATTTAATAACAAGATTTTTTTTAATTCCTTTGAAACTTATTTAGTCTTACATTGTTAGAATCATACGTAACATTATCATTTATGCTTTTGACCTTTTCTTGAGGCATTGAAACAAACAGTTATTACAATGCAAGAACGTGGCGTGGCATTTTGAACCATCGAATAATTATTCCGTCACTTGGTCTCGCGCTTTGCGTTTATCATATCTCCTCACGTGCGAGTCGTACAATACCGTTAGTTGCACGCCGAGCCGTCTGGGAAATACTGTTTATCCATCAAATACACACTCTTCCACGACTAAGCCACAATGCGGCTAATTTTTTCTCATAATCAAGGAAATGATCGCACTCGTAATCGGAGGTCAATGAAACGCAAACGGATCCAGGAAAAGATCCCTTACTTCCTGATTCGTCACACTTTTGTGTCATAGAATAAATTGAACAGGGAACGATTCTTTTCGTTAATTACAAGTATGAAACTCTCTTTCTATCTACCATTCGAAATTACATTTTTATGTACATGTGAAGTATATAAAAACTGATAAATTCAACCTATAATTTCCTACGTATTAAAATCGTACATTGAATGCTTCCATGTTTTATTGTTAGAATAAATGGATCAGAGAATGATTATTTTCTTTAATTACAAGTATGAAACTTACTTTCTATGCTCCATTCGAAATTACACTCTTATGTAAATGTAAAGCATATAAAAAATTACAAAATCAACCTTTAGTTTTTTATGTATTAAAATTGAACATTTAGTGCTTCTATGTCTTAGAATAAATTGATGAGGAATTGATACATTTTCTAATTAGAAATATTAGAGTTTCTTTTTATGTTCCATTTGAAATTAGACTTTTTCATAAATGTGGAGCGTATAAAAAATAAAAAATTCCATCTTTAATTTTCTACGTATTAAAATTTAGCATTTATTACTTCTGCTTTATAGAATAGATCAGAAAATAATTAATGTTCTAATTATAAATGTGAAACTTATTTTCCAAGTATCATTTGAAATTACGCTTTTATGTAAATGTAAAGCATATAAAAACATGACAACTTCAATCTCTAATTTCCTGCATATTGAAATTGTACATTAAATTCAGATTTAAAGTTATTGAAAACAAAAAACAGAAGGGATTTTCGATGCAACTTTCACTTTCTAATGAACTTAATGGTCGTTTTAAAAAATGTGCAGTCAACTGACAAATCGTTTCCGCCTTACTCAAACTCGTCCGCTAATTTATAGACATACCTTTCGTAAATCCGGGCTATCACATTTATCCTTACCTTTCTGCATTGCTTGAAACAGCTGTAATTGCCAGTTAACCATCTATATTCCGAACGGTTGCTGACAAACAATTTATGTTCCTGGAGAAAGTTTTACGTTACGTACCCAGCTTAGTTGCTAATAACTACGCGTACAGCTTAACAATTAATGCTTGGGATATTGTGAGCCTGTAAAAACCGATCTGAAGAGAATTAGAAATGATACCACTGACAGAAGTAATAAATTTTAATTACGTAACAAGCAGTTGTTTCTTCCGTGAGGAAAGAACAGATTCTCAGTTACATGAAAAATTCCCAGATTAAACTGCTAACTCTTCGTGAAATAAAATCTGGCTGGAACGACTAGCTGTAGCAAGCATTTTATTTTATATTAGGTTTATACTTGCATTGAAAACCGAATAACGTTTTTCCTCAGAGAAGATTCTTGAAACATCTATGTTTATCTAAAATATTAGACGTTTAACATCTTACGTTTAATTTTTACATATGACAACTCGCACGATAAAGATTTGAATGTGGCTTGTTACTGCCTACTCAATTTGCGGTAAATCACTTTTACAAAGAGCGGCGTTGGCAGCCTCGGATCCGGAAAGTGGGTCGAGCTCATACGTAAATAACGCCGCAAAACACGTAATAAACAGAATAATTTTTCCAGAATGCTTGTCCCTTCTTACCAGCGATCCTCTCGCTGCGGCTTTCTCGCCCATAGCAGAGAGACCACAGCGATATTGTCGCCGCGAGAAAATACGCGTCCGATCCGTTGACCCCGTTGTTTCTCGGTTGTTGAAGTACAAATGGACAAACTCGTTTCCACAGGATTTATTAGCAGTGAGTCAGGAATGGGAACGGTAGCAAGAAATTCATTGTACAAAAGATTCGTTCATCCTTCTTTGTTTCGTATAAATAATTATGCGAGCTTCAAGAGATTTATTCATTTCTAATAGAGTATTTTATAAGATAGTATTTTCAAAGCAGAGGAATCATTTGTGGCTTGCTTTTACGGTGAATCGATTAGTCGATTATTATAAATCATATAAAAATGATATTTGATTATTTATTAAATTTCCCTGCTATTTCTATGGAATTCTGACACGCTGCGCGGCTCTGTTCAAGTCTGGAAAATAACTGTAGTCACGTGGCGTTCTCGGTTCGTTCAGTAGAAGACGAATTAACCGTAATTAAGCACGGTATGCCAGTAGGTTAAGAGGCAGCTCGCGACGCGACGCTAAGAACGGAGCACCGGCTTTAAAACCTGGCATCGCGACACCCGATAAACTTGCTCCACTTTCGAAAGGGCCGACAGCAACGTTTTGCACGCGTGAAACTGGTTCAGCACGAGTTAAGTTGACACCTTTTATACCGGTACGCGACAATGGACTTCATATACCTCAGTCATTTGATGTTCTTTTTTGTTATCATTCTTTATCTTTTTTTTTTTTAAATCAAAGATACATGATTTTCTATGGCGAGGTTCGAGTAAATGCAATTAAAGCGCGGAGAAAGCGGTTTATATTTCTTTCTGTAATGATTCAGTGGGTTTTTAATTGTCTTGCTGGCATGCTAGTGAAATGGAAAATTTCTCTGTTTTTCTATTGTTGGAACTGGTTTTTTTTTTTTACTCCAGGCAATTTGAGTTTGACCAGGTTTGCCCTTTTAGTTTTTGATTTATTGATAAAAATGACCATATCTAAAT
>NW_017131915.1:458739-460047 GCF_001652005.2 Ceratina calcarata | reverse complement strand
TTATAGCTTTTTTTACTTCAATTAGTTTCAGTCTGACGAGGTTTGCTCTTTTACTTTTCGATTTATCGCTGAGAGACAATATTTAAATTCTCGGTGTTTTAATTAAATATTAGTAAATGACAATCCAGCTTCTATTTGTTTTCCAACAGAATATCGTTAATTTTTACTGTACGCTAAATGGAATAGAAGACTTTCTATTATCGACCCAGAATTCGATTGATCGATCAGTACAAGCGAGTGGGCGATCACTCTTGTTTTTCAATCGAATACCCGGCGGATGTCTGCGGTGAACCGATGCACTCGCGGATGGTTCGTTCCCGTGTCCCGCGTAATTGGATCGTCCTGAGAAAGTTCACTGACTTTCGGCGCTCGCGCATCCGAGAGAGAATCGGTTTCAACCGATTTCTTGCCCTGGCCGGGACCAGGACCTCTTAAACTCTCGACATTTCCATTGCCGCGAGATTCACAGATAACGTTTGCTTTCGGGCTCACACATCTTGCTCTTCGATAAAACCAAGCCTCCAGACTAGAATCGAAGTTGTTCTATTCTAAAATCCTCTATCAGATGAGAACCATTATTTACTATGCATTAGCTTATATCCATAATTTATCAAATTTATGTAAAATGGGCATTATTTATTGAAAAGCAAAATGTAACATCAAATCGTTTATCATTGTTTAACTAAACAAATGGATTTTGCAAGTAATATAATAATCAATGACAATGTTCATCAAATAGGAAATAAATTATTCATTGTCATAGAAAATTAAAAATTACCCACAGAACTCTAGCACAGAATCAATGAACAAAAGCTTATTCATGCTCTTTTGTTTACTGTTATTTATCTCCCTATTAAACAGAAGAATACCTTTTATCACGTAACCCACTCTCGCGGGGACCTTTTAACCCTTTCACTCGCGAATGAAGTTACAACAGGATTCGTTCCTGTTGCATACAATGACGGTCTAGCACACCTGCGAGATCGAATTCCTGAAAGGATCGGCAGACCGAGCGCATGCATTGGGATTGGGAGTTCGTGGTCGATTCGTGACAAAGCCGATTTCACGTGCGGCCACCGATCGATCTTCGTTTCCCAAAAGCCAGTTGGGTGCTTTACGTGGAACTTGTCACGGTCCAGAAACATTGAAACGTGATCGCGGTTTTCGTGACGAATCTATGAATAACTTTCTTGTAGACAATTTCTTTGTTAAACTCTTAATTAGAATAATGGTACTATATCAGTTCCTGAGTAATATTTCCCTTATGAAACCATTTGTTATTACCAAAGGATTTGAATTAATTATTAA
>NW_017131915.1:456985-458269 GCF_001652005.2 Ceratina calcarata | reverse complement strand
AGTGATTCTTGTTTTCTGCTATTTCTTCTTTTCAAGTAAGTGGATTCCTTTTTCGTAGAGACTGGAAGATCGACCAGATCGAAATTACCATTTTAAAATCGATCAAACTATTTTTTAACTTCAGCTAACTTATTTCAAAAAGTACAGGACGCTCAAACCTTTTCAAAACTCGTATAACATAATATAACTTCTTTTTCATATTGGAAAACTGCTCTTATGTATAGATCAACTTAAATCAACTGTGTTTGAGATTTATATGTCTCATGAGGGTACTATCTTCCGATACGTGAACTGCGGACTTTTATACCAAATAAGATATTTACGATACCAGTTTGAAGAATGTGTTACAAATAACAGTTTCCTTTATCGTTTAACTATCGCAACGTGCAGTCTGCTTTCAATATTCATACATTACATGCAATATTTATATTCTTTGCACATTCAGCTTTCTTATAAATGCATAAAATCCGCAGTCTACAATTTAATGCTGACGCGAACATCTATGCCGAAGTACGATGAGGCCTGACTCGCCTTTAACGAAGTTTTGCACTGACCTAATATGTACACGAAAAAAAATTCAATCTCACTTTTGATTCTGCAAATCATTCGTTCGATTTGTATCACACATTTGAATACGTTAGTCAAGCTAAATTTGTTTAAGTACGAATTCGTCCTCGAACGATTCTCCGTGGAGATTTATTCGTACGATTCGTACTTTACACGTGTACCGGTCGACTCGCGTAGCGAGAGGAAGATATAGAACGCAGCTCCGTCGTCGCGTTCGCCGCGCGTAAAACCGCGATTGCACGGCACGGCACGGCACGAAACGAAGCGACCGTGTGAATTTATCATCGATCACACGGAGTGGAAAGGGGGGAAAAAGGAGAGACGTTGCGGTGTAGGAGCCGCCGATCGCTTCGCGTCGGCGGCGGCGGGAACCTTTCAGTTCTTGGTACGATTCGCTTTCGTTTCAAGACACGCTCGCGAAGCGCAGCCATCGTCGATCGCGAAAACACTTTCACGGTGGCCTTTCGCGATTCCTCCGTGGGATCCTTGTGCCTCGAACGTTCCTCGGAGATCGAACAATCTCCTGGAGAGCCTTCTTCTCATTCGATCGCGATACTGATAGCAACCACCGAGGGGAATCGGAGAATTCGATGCACTTAACCAGAGAACTTAAATCTTTCAAGAGTGATGCATGCATCATTTAAAAAAAAATTCATTAAAAGATATGTACTTCAATCTACTTGTAGAAGTTTAAATCGAAATCCTCAGTCGCACAAT
>NW_017131915.1:454113-455060 GCF_001652005.2 Ceratina calcarata | reverse complement strand
TTTAATGTAGGCATAAATTATCGGCATACAGGATCGTAAATACATTTTGAAAGAAATAATAATTATGATAAATATGTACACCTAGAAAGCAATTCGTAATTATTACCCAAATTAAAGGACTGGTAAGATAAAAAGTTAACCGCGACTGAAAAGTGTACAATAGTTCTGAGATTCCTAAGAGAAAATGCATGTTAACACTGTATATCTGTCAAGAAGATTTCACTGAGTCCATAAACCCAGGTAGTGCATTCTTCGTTGAAAAATTTTCTACGAACCTCTTAGCGAGAGGCTTAATGGCGCGGAGTTTCGCAAATACACGGATGCTTTTCTCCGGCATACCTGAGGGAAAATGGGAAAAGGTCCGCCCGGTGACGCGTCCAAGTGCACCTAAAGCCAACTCGTGTAACGTTAAACGTCCGGGTTCACCCTTTTCAAGGACGTACGCATGACGAACCGGTGAGGATATCTCGTATGGTGAGTACGGAGACGGTTTCGAGTGTCGTCTGAGAGTGCATCGGGAGTGTCTGGAGATGTTTATCGTCCTCGTAACTGCGATTCGTGCTCGGTCCGTATCAAACTCTCGCTCTCGATGTCCGTCTTTCTCGCTTTCGACGCCCGCCGGCTGGCCTGGCTAGCCGTGGCTAACGCCGAGAGAACGTGTTCCCCGCCGTATATTTTTTACGTCCAGAGTTATGGTTATTAGAGGCGATAGAGATACGAGCGTATGGGACTAGCATGACGCTAACGAGACTCGGTGGCTTAGTTAGATCTCTACGTGTTTTATGCGCATCGAATGAGCCCTTCTTTTATTTATGTTTGTTAAAAGCGTATTAAGATTCAATCTACTTTCCTCGCGGACGTTTCATTTAGGGAAATTGTCTTAGCAACATGTAGTCACTAATATTCGGAGACATTTCAAAATAGAATACATTTTTCGATATTAAACC
>NW_017131915.1:451816-452859 GCF_001652005.2 Ceratina calcarata | reverse complement strand
TACAATAAAAAGTATGCAAAATAACAATTATCTGACATATAGACAATATAGACAGTTGCAAGTGACGTACAGTCCAACAAAAAAATAAATGAATATTAGAAAATATGCGTTAAAAATTCTTTATAAGAGGTCGAACAATTTTATAAATATAATATCATCTTTTCAATAAGTTCATTATTTTAAGTATTGAACACAGCTTTTTATTACGTCTTGAACTTTTAGCAGAGATCTTACGGCTCATACAATCTTAAAACTAATTTAGTACACTTTTGATGTTTCATATATGACTGTTTATCCATTTGAATAGTGATAACTCAAAAATATAAGTTCTCGACTTGTGTCACTGTAGAAATACTTGTGCGATATGTTTACGATCGAAGGAAACCAAGATTCACGGTGAAGGAAAACAAACATATCGTTATCAGTATGTTCGAAGCCGGCGCAACATCGTGTATCCAACGATAAGGGCGCGGGCCTAATTGTTGGCAGGGTTCGATCCGTTTTATCGTTACGATATTGGCCGATGAACTGTAAGACAGTACGAACGGGTTTCTCGCAATCTCGTATCTCGTATCGCTACGTCGTTAGACACGTACGTGTTGTGTCTGGAGAATCGGCGTTCCGATCGTACGTAGTACGTGTTTGGTTTACGGAATAGCGAACTGGGTCGTTGTACGTCATACGATTATGCATGTAACAGTTCGGATAAAACGCAATCGTATAACTGGCCCCGAGATATCGATCTCAAAAAGTAATACGAGCCGACGCGTCGTGTAAAGACGGTTGAAATCGACCTGCGAGTCGATTTCTATGCTTAGACCATTTTCATTTTCGATCAACGATCTCCCGGTGGCACGCGTATTGGTTAATAGATATTCGATATTATGTACTTGCATTCAATTACTTAAAGAGATATTCTTTACCTCGCTCGGTAGCTAAACAAGTGTTTAGAGGAATATTCATTGTTTATTAGAATATCAAGTGAATACTAGGTAATCAAGTTAACTCAATTTGCATGTATTAGTTATTAGTAAGCGGATGTT
>NW_017131915.1:448222-451784 GCF_001652005.2 Ceratina calcarata | reverse complement strand
CTCTATACATACAACGTGGTTAATTTAATTCAACAGTATATTCCAAATCATCATATTTTTATTAAAACAGAATAAATAAATTATGATCATAATTAATAAATAAAAACACTGTCGTTTCATTATAATTTCTCTTCTCCGTGTCATGTTCTCTGTGACCATACGAACATTTGAATGGCATAATTGAGCTGAATGGGTACGTTGAAACTCTAGTTATTAGCTTAATGAAATAGTTTAGTTTGACAAACATATCTACGTTATGAAACTTCGAGGGTTTATCCCGTCGCGGAAGGAAACGGGGCGAGGTTCACAAAGTTCTATAAGGAGACGTGGGTTGCCTAATTAACCGCTTAATAGGGTTAAGTGTGGATAATTATCACTGGGTCCGGAAGTGCAACGTCCCGGTAGTTGACGAGCCGTCGCATAAAACGCGCGCGTTTCATCAGTTTGACAATATTTATAATAAATTGTTGGAGGAATCATAAACTTTCTTGATACAAGCATTTCTAAAAAATCTTGGGTACATATACGTCTGTATAATTTTTTTGTAGGCACGTTTTTCCTTATTTATGAATATATTTTTTTGAAGACGACGTTATGTCTGAGTTACGTTATGTACAAGCCGCCATTCCTACTTCTGGTAAATTGTAAATTACAAAACCTGTTACGGGAAAAGTGTTTCATGGTTTCTTTGAAACGTTTACTATTCTTGGTAACGCGAGGCAGAAAAAGAAAACGAAAAAGCGAAACACGAACCAGGATGTTCTTGCTATAATCTCCTGACACTGGTTTCCACCGTTGTTGCTGAAAGCAATTTCGCTTTCTCACCGTTGATAATAATACTCAACTTCTGCAGATGGAACTTCGATAAGATTGAACCAGACATTCCACAGGCAATTAGTTTTACCTGTATTCAGCAAAATATCTACAGTTATAACATTTGAAGAATTAAATGAATCTCTAAGTAGATCGACAATATCTGTCTGTTTTTATAGAAATCTGAATTGTCATAAAGATTCAATGAATAATTAATTAAATCGTTTGGTCATGTAATGAGATTGAAATATTCCACTGTAACTTTATTACCTGTTCCTATTGGCAATTGTAGCTATTTCTGTTATCGAAGCATCTGTAATTCCGTCAAAGGAAGAATGAGAAGCAATTAATGGGAGGTTCGTCGAGCGAGAAATTTATACGTTCATGACAAAAAGAACGCTATGGACTGTTGGTTCATGTAAAACGTAATTGTACCATACTCGGTGATTCCTTTACGTTTCCTTGCTTTGCTCGGTTTAATTAGTACAAATTAACTAGGCAACTCAATGGCTCAAGCTTTATATAATCCTGGATATCTGCGGAGACTGCAGCTTTACATAAGTCATTTTTATTCTAAAGTTTCATTAACAGATAGATGGCCGTTTTTAAAAAAGTATTTTCAAGTCAGTACTCATGACAGATGCTGTCGAATGCATATTGATTCAACGTTCTAATACTGTATTCGTATTCAGTTTCCAATTCAAATGACGAAGGCGAATACATATTCATTAGTTCTTTGTATCCTCTCTGAGATATTTAACTATATAAGTTGAATATTTTAGAATATATGGTTATATTTGTTTCGTAAATGTTGTGACAGCTTTAATCGTTTGGTAAATGATTAGTCCAAATTATTCTATCATTGTTGAATGCATAGTTTATTGCATTTGGAGTTAAATATTATAATACAAAATGCATCAAATTATAATACAATCAAAATGTAATCAGTTTATTTTCAAACATATTCTATAGTCAACTGTGTTAGTTCTTTGTATCCTCTCTGAGGTATTTAACTGTACAAGTTTTAGGTGATATTTTGTTTAGTAAACGTTCTGACAGTTTCAATCGTTTGGTAAATGATTACTCTAAATTATTCTATCATCGTTGAATGTATCAAATTATAATTCAATCAAAATGTAATCAGGTTGCTCCCAGACAGTGTAAATTAAATCATGAACTGTTTTACCTAAACCGCGGGCACTCGTCTGAAACCCGTTATACTAGAAAAATTGTCAGTCCATTCTAATTGATGCCACGTCTCCGGGAAATTCATGCGATTGGAAATCTCGACACGCGGTGATTTCCCAGCTTGTAACATAAAATTACGTCCGCTATCGGTTCTCATGCAAATTACGTATCGCGACGGTCACGTTGGACATTAATATCGATATATCGATGGAAACAGGAAATCGCGGGATACCGGAAATAGCAACGACGCGACGGTTACGGTTGTGCAACCGCGCTGGTGACTATCTAGCCTGCGCGGGTGTCGTTAACCCCGGGACTCGGGACAACAGCTCCTGTTCCTCGAGACGAGCCACGCCACGATTGCGATCTCCGGTCAAGTGTACGAGATCCGATCGGGAATCCCGCGACGTCTTTATTGCCACTTTCACTCTTGCTTCCTTTTTACCCCTCGTTGAGCCTAAATGTCGCGTTTTAACTCGTGCTGAGGCCCCAATTTCAATTATTCTTACGTCACGGCCAAGTAAACTGTTTGACCGCCGGTTTTCAGGCGCCGGAACTAAGTACGGGTTAAATAAAAATTATTGCGAGTTCTCAATAATGAGAAAATTTCTTAGTTATAGTTCATCTTTCTATTATAATGGAATGAAAATATGCTCCTTATAATTCTTAACACTTTATCGACCGCTAGCCTATTAATAGGCTTTTAGCTATCGACGGTTTTCGTACAGTGGGTTGTTTTTGATTTTGTTTTTATAATTAAGCGGCGTCAACGTCGTGAATTTACTGTTTTCGCAGTAGCTGTATACTAACCACTCCATATCTTTATCAATTATAATATTTTTTTACCGTTTCTAATGGATAAAGACTGTGCAGATGAAGAGTTTTGCTTAGACTAAACCGGTACTTACTGAGTGGCAGCCTCAACCACGACCGGTCGATAAAGTGTTAAGAAAACTGATAACCTCATGCAATTAAATTAGTATTTCAATTATAGAAATGAAACAATGAATGAATAATCAGCTATAAAAATAAGGTAACCAGAAGGAATCTAGTGATCTAACGAAAAACGGTTGTTCTGATTTCAGGCGGTGAAACTGGAGTCGGTGCATCCAGGAAGGACGAGATACTTGGTCGTCGTGTCCTGCACGGGGCGACAGGACGCCGAGGAGAGTTGTCTCCTCGGTATCGATTGTCACGCTAGGGCGACCGTCGGTCTTGTACTACGGGTTCTGGCCGACACCGCCATTACTCTCGACGGCGACGGGTACGTTTAACCATTTTCCAATTTTTCCATTACCCTCCGCATCGTCTATTCTTGTATCGCTTGTCGTTTTATCGTCCTATCGTCCAGCCGCATTCTCGTTTAGATTTTCAAATACACTTTGCTTCTTCGCGTTCTCAATCTGTATCAAACCGTTCTTACAAGTACAATCAAATCGTTTAGATAGTAAATTGATAGCTTTGTACCATTAAATTGGAATTGTAATAAAAATACTTCGATTTGTGCTATTGTAGAAAGATAAATGATACAACTGTGTCATTGCTTTTAACAGATGAGGCA
>NW_017131915.1:445745-447263 GCF_001652005.2 Ceratina calcarata | reverse complement strand
ATTGTAGCTGCGTTTCGTAACAGTCAGGAAAGTTCAAGAGCCTTATGTAAAATTGAACAACTGTAAGGAATTGATCAAATGTCCCTGTCGATATAATGCCAGCGATAAATTATTATAAATGCATTTCGCGCTTGAACTTAAAAAAATTCAATCGGTTGTAACAGTACATGGTTCCGTGTAGACGATATGCAATTGAACTTTAGACTTGGCATAAATCTTGTTTGAAGCGTGCATTGTTATTGTCATTGATTTCATCTGGGGAGTTCAAAGGTCCCGTTCAATCGTTCTTTAAAAACCTGATACGTAGAGGAAGTGGGCAATTTGGATAAATCGTTTTGGAATCAAATATTGATTTCTATTGAAAATAGTTTTTCTTTGCCATGATCATGATATAGTAATATTTATTAGAATTCTAGCCTTATCGAGTTTGACTTACATTTTCAATAAAATGTATGCATACATTCCTACACATATCAACGCTCCACCTCACTCCTCATCATCCATCGACTTTACAATTCTCTACATACGAAACATACATGATCACAGAATGTTTCCTGTCGTTAAAATGGACAACATGTATCATTACAAAAAATTTCATATATAATATGAACTCATCAATTTTATATTTAAATACAAATATCGTCTTCTTGATAAGATTTGATTAATAGTAATTATGTACGATTCTTCAATCTCACGTTAATCTCACGAAAATGCGTTTTTCTAAGGTACATAAACTTTTGGGATTTACTGTATAGCCAATACATCCCTAAGAAGAAATTAGGGAAATTAGGAAATTAGTTGGAGAAGACCCATTTTCATCCTCGATATTTTTCAAGTTACTTTAATAACTTGGTTTTTGATTACGAAATATTCCTATACATTTTGAATTCTATAATATACACGGTAATTAGGGCAGACAAAGTCGGAACGAGGATACGACTTCATAATAATTCTGATAATCATGTAAGATCGTTATACTATCTTGATCTGTGCAAGAATGCACTGGAATTCCGTGTAAATGATAAATTGCTTTATAAACATCGTGCATTCTCTGTCAGCTACGAATTGAGACGTTTTGTAAGTAGCGAGGGGAAAGGATAACGAAAAGAGCCGGCGGATAAATAAATCCACCGTAAAATGCTGCTCCCTTTCCTTGGTCGTTGCACGTATCTCGTATACAGGATACGAGCGATTAACGTGGACACCACGGTTGAAACAAGAACGACATACGCTAGAAAAAAGAAGCGATATCGCCAGAATAGACCTCGTTTCTTCTTACATAACCATCGATAGTTTTAGTACCGGGTTGGACATTGTAATTAACGATTTGGTAACAATACTATAAAATACAGTCTATACTAATGGCAAATCTTGTCTTAATTAAAATCAGAATTTAATCGTCGAATGTATTATAATTAATAATACAATTTCTTTGTTCTCATAAAATTGATTAATTATTTATTTATGGTTGGATAGATGTAGAAAAAGATTGTAGCTGCGTTTCGTAACAGTCAGGAA
>NW_017131915.1:440592-444476 GCF_001652005.2 Ceratina calcarata | reverse complement strand
TTATAATGTTATAGAAGATATATCTTTTACAATATTCGTCAGTCTTATGAGGTTTTAATAAAGTGTGATCTGTTCCTTTTCAATTTAAAACAAGTTTCATTAAAAAAAATGGAGTTAACACAGACATAATTTTCAAAATTCACTAAAATGTCCAATTTCATTTCATCTAGTTTTGTTTTTACATTAAGATATACCGGAGTTTTATTATTAGGGAGGGTTGGATCTCAGGATTAGTCGAGACACAAGGGAAAGTGAGCCGGGTTGAACAGGTTAATCAAAATTTTTCCAAACGGACCCCGCACTTTCTCCGTTCGATAGCCTTCTATTCCGCGTCGAATAAAAAGCCGTTAGACAAATCGCTTGGGTCCCAATCCGCAATTAAGGCTGTTCCGCCATGCGTAACAGAGATTTTCGATCTTGCTAAAATCTAGCAATAAAAGGTACGTATCGGCGAGTCCAGCCGGCCACTTTCTAACCGGTCTCTCGCGGGGTTCGTGCGCGTGCACGTCCGGTTCCTTTCTTCGGCAGTGAGTCATTAGCGTGGCACGCGGCCGTACGCGAGCTCCACGGGGCAATTAGGCGAACGAAGCAGCGCGGCAACCTCCGAAACGGTACATCGAGTCCGCGGATCGAGAAACGAACGCAGAACGCGTATACACAGCGTGTGCGTGCGCGCGCGCGCCACCCTGGCTACCGCCTCGTGGAAAGGTGAACGCGAAGGTCAGCAACGTTCTCTTTTGCTCCGTATGCACGGGCCGTAGGGAAATGGAGCGCGTTACCGTAAGCCGCGTTAGAGCAGCAAGGTGCTTGACAGGTGAGCACCAAGGTCACCGTCGAAGGTCGTGCTCCGTTGCCATCATCGACATTAGCATTGTTTTGTCAGTCTGAGCTTCGTTTAGCAAAAATTGAGACATTTACTATAGTGTACATTTTCGTTAATAAACTTTTTAATATCTTTTCTTCCAAGAGATTATACAGTCATGTTAATTACTTTTTTTGCTTATTGCATTTGGTGAGACAATTTGACGAAGCAGTAGTTGAGACTGCAGTTTCTAACTTGTTGATCCTTCACTTACTTCTGCCACTGATTTTTATCAATCGTTTGAAGACAATGAATTGAATCAGTGAATTCAAATGCGAACAATCAAAGTGTTCCGAGTCAGGAATTTAGTCGTACTTTAACGCGTCGGGACAGAAGCCTGTACGATGACAAATTTCTTCTCGTTTGCCAGCCGCCTTTTTCTCTTTTTACCGAAGTATGTTACGGTCGGATCGCCTACGCAGGAACGCATCTAAACGGTTTGAGACTGTGAATCACGCGGGCAATTCGCGGCAAATTAGCGGCAAGGAGGAGGCGAGTGTACGACAGAAAAGGAGCGATGGCAACAAGAAAATAAGCGCAAGTATGTAAGTTACATACTTACTGGCCGACTCGCGTTCTTACGTTGCCCACGATTTTTACGATCCCTTCCGTGACTCTCTTGCCCTTTTATTTTTTATTATCCATCCTCAGAGCCATTACTCTTCCTTTGCTCTTTTTGTAATTGTGACTCAGCAAATTTCCTCCGTTCCTTTTAAGGATAAAGCATTTGATGAGGAATTTAATTCCCGCAATTTTAAATAACTTGTAGTAAGTCAATGAGCAGTAAGTAGCATCTGTCAAAAACGAATTGAGNTACAGGTCTTAAACTTTTGGCAGAGATCTTACGGCTCATACGACCTTAACTGTACAATTCTTTTAAATAATTCTAATAGGAGAAGGTTTTCAATTTTGCATTTTATTTAGCCATTTTTATTAAAAAGACTCTTGTGCATTTCTAAACTTTATGTAACACGAAAAGTAATTATCGAGAATACTAAGTGGGAAAGGGGAGAAGGAAGTACGTTGTTCGGTTGAAACAAGTGACAAGTGCCATTCAGTTTGATGGATCATGTGTATTATCTGGTGTTTTTCTTCTCTCGCCGAGGGTAATACTTTTACCCGAGTGTATTTCTTAACCGTAATTGCACGGATGGTGATTCGAAGCAAGTAGGTGTTTCGTGGAAAAATTGTTCTTACGCAAAAAGAGTTAAGGAGAAATGTTATGTAATTTACGTTAACGTATCTTTTATTTATCGGATTGCAGTGCGTGAAACGTTTTTATCTGCCGTTCCCTTAAGTTCAATTCAGGAGCAAGGAAACGTTCACTTATAGTTTCTAAGAAGAATTCAGTTTCGTTACGTTATTTTACTAATTGCAAGTCAATAATAGTTATAAATATAAGTATTTAAAACATGCAGTTAAGTATTACATGCATTACATGTATCTACTTTTACAAACAAGTTTGTTCTTGTAATCATTCCTCTGTTATGGTTTCATGTAAATTGCAAGCTATGACAAATTCTTTATCATAAACACCATCTTTTTGTGGAATATTTGCTGTGTCATGAGAGTTATGCGCATGAAATGAACTTTTGCGCAGGAAAGATCCGTTCCCTTACGCGGCAAGTAACGCTACGCTCATTTCAGGCCATGATACGTGACCTCAGAATTATATTTGACTCTTTGTTAATCTTTCATAAGCATTCCTCCTACGTTACGAGCAAATTGTACGCCGCATTAGGATACTTACGTCGGGACTTAACAGCTAACTTTAGAAACCCTTTCACTCGAAAATGTTGTCCGCTCTTTGTTTGCGTTACCACACCTTTGGCTTATTCTTATACTCTCAGTTCGGTTTCCATTTCACTTTTACTCAGACGAGAAATTCTGTTGAGAGATAATATTCTTACATAAATTAAATCCACTTCAGGTTAAGATTTTCTTAATTATTTTCTACAGGGTTAAAGATAAACATCTAATTCAATTAAACAGCAAACTTTAATTTTTAATTTAGATTAATTGAGAATTACAATTATTTAATTAGAAGAAATTCGAATTCATGATTGAATTTTTATTCATAATTAAAGAATACTCCAATTATTTTCTTAATAACTTGCTTTAGAGATTTCAAGCAGGGTTGCAAATAAGCAATTGAATATTTAATTCCATTGAACACCAACGTTTAATTTTTAATTTAAATTTGATTAACGAAAAATTTATATTGTTTAATTAAAAGAAATTCTAATTAACGATTGAATTTTAATTCTTAATTAAAGAACACTTCAATTATACATTACAATTAAAAGATCTGCAATCCTGCTTCTAAGATGTTTTCGTTTTTGTGAAAGGAATAGCAGAAGTGATAATTTAGGAGCGAAGAGAATGCATGTAGCCTGTACAATGTTCTTGGCTCCCAATTTCGAAGGGTTCAAACCAAAGTAGCGACACACATATGTACGTATTCTGTACGGGTAACTGGGTTAGGATCCGGGCTAGAAAACGCGACGAGCTGCGCGTGTTCGAAAATAGCAGGCCGCGTCTAAGAACGGGGAAGTTGGCCAGTTTCGGCCGGCAATAAAATAGCTCGTCGATACGATCGGCTGACCACCCTGTATAAGGTGAACCCGGTGGTGACCCTCGTACACGCTTCTCTCTTCCCAGAGCCTCGCGTTTCTTATTCGTTTTTTCCTCGTTTTCTGTTGCAGAGGCTTCAGCGTCAGCGTTTGCGGTTCGCAGCACATCTTCAAGCCGGTGTCGGTGCAGGCGATGTGGTAAGTCAAGTTTTTCGGTATTTCGGCTCGCCTCGGGTTGCCGTTAAAATAATCTGAAACTTTTCCATGACGATGCTCGAGGAATGGACTACTCATTTTTCACATTTTTTATCATACTAATTTTATTATTTTAATCGAACTTCAATTATTACATGTATTAGTTATTCAATTTATAGATATACTGAAGATGAAAGAATGAAATTAATCCGTGATATGAAAGTATTTGTTACACATTAGTGTAACTAAAATTA
>NW_017131915.1:436933-438496 GCF_001652005.2 Ceratina calcarata | reverse complement strand
TCACACTTTTTCAATTAATCATAAATGTTTTATTTTCTATAAAAATTTGTAGTCTAATAATAAATATTTATCATTTCAATTTAGAGAAATGATACTTAAGTGAACTATCAGTATAGAAAAATTGATTTTTATTGAATTCGCGATAGAATCGTAACTCTCGTTGGTTAAGTGGATTCGACTTTAACGGAACGGGAACCGTGGAACGTAATTACGCGAAGACAATTCCGTGTGGGAAGAGCAGGCGCGAGAGACGCGTTTTCACCCGCGCCGCAAAAATTCGCGGAGCGGAAGAGGTTGGGCAAGTTAAGAAAGTTCCCTCTATCGCATCGTCCGTCCAGTCGTGCATAAGACAATCGCGGTGCCGACCAATTAAGCCACGGCCCACGCTTCATTTTTCCTTCCATTCAGCTCGATCCTCTTCCGCATCGATAGGATCTCGGTCGCGCTTCGATTCTTCTTTTCAGAGCGACGCACCTCGTCTCTATTTATTCGCAATCAGACAGGCTTTACTACTCTATCTTCTATAAAAATCACGAGTTGCAAACATTTTTTAGGATTTCTGACTTCTCAAGTCATTTTTCACCTCTTCCTCTTTTACCCCTTTTCCAGTTATCTAAAATTTTTCTCCCTTTTCTCTTTAACTTAGTACAAAAAATTCTTATTGCTATTCTTTTTCATTCTTTTGTCTTCTCTATAAAAATTCTTCTCCTATTCTCGAAGCTCATTTATACTGTGTACTTCTTTTTCCTATCCACAGTTGCTTACATCCGATTCTCACATTCTTCCCCTTAATTCTTTCTACTTTTACTCTATCTACAACTCCTATTTATATTCTTCTATCCTCATAAGAGAGGTCGTGCTCTATGTACACCTTCCTCTCTTCTGAATTTCTTTCCTTCTTTATCATATCTGTTTTTCTTCTCCAGATTTCAGTCTTGCTGTAATTACATCTTTGGATTTTCCTATACATCTCGCCCACACTAAGCCTCCCTCGTAGTCCAACTCTTCTCTAAGAATATTTAAAAAATACATTTGTACCCAAATTCAAGAAAAGAATATCATTTGTGAATCTCATTTGGCTAATGCTAAACACACAACAATGCAAAGGGTTTATAAGTGAAGTTTAGAAGAAAGAGTTGAAGACCTTGCAATTAAACATCAATCGGTTTGGAAATTATTATCGAGGTAGTCGGTGGAGTTCGTCACGGCCGGTAGTCGGGAAACTCCGTCGGTCTATCGTCGTCGACGTTGTCGTCGTCCTATTTTTGGAGAAGCCTCTCACGTCGGATCCGAGCGAGACCATGCGACTGTACGTGGTGGGGTTGCACGCGACCATGGACCATCGTCCGCGCCATTTATGGACGCGTCGACTCGCGTGGTCACTCCGTCGAACTCCGCTAACCAACCCCCGAATTTTCTCACGCTGCAACCCTATTACCGCACCTTGTCGTAACATTACCTTGCAGTGTCTAATAATTACAATTGAGGACTCGTGATAATAGATAATAGAAATTTTCTATGTATTCGATTTGTGACGCCATTGACTTGGACGTTGACTTCAAG
>NW_017131915.1:434814-436351 GCF_001652005.2 Ceratina calcarata | reverse complement strand
TTTCTAAGGTACATAAACTTTTCGGATTGACTGTATAGCCAATATATCATTAAATGTCTCTTTTCCTTTTAATTAGTACGATTGAAAGTATCTGGAAATGGAGATAAAAAATGAACGAAGGGAAAAATAGCTTCACTATGCTTGTATAGATACAATCACATTCTTTACCTCATTTTTGCGTTCAGTATTATTTATTTTTTGTTAGTGTTTACTAGACCGGTCGCTGGCTGATGGATAAGCTTCAGAACAATAATGCGAGATTTACGGCGATTTAGCAAGGACGTACGATCAATGATTTATCAAGTCCGGTTGAAAAGCCAGCTCGGATTGACAGATAAAAATGAGCTGCCGCGCAACGGGAGCCCATCGATCTTTCCACAATATACGTGCACACTCTCATTGATTCCCTTGTGACACCTTGACACAGAAATCGCCGGTGGTCCGGGTATCCGCGGGTATGGGCGAATGATCTTAATTAATGTGCATAACCCAATTAGTCCTGCCGGTAAGGACACATACTCGAGATTGGGTTTTCAAACCGAACTGTTAAGCATTTACTGAGAATCAATTAATCAAATTGAAAATTGTTTTTTTCGATAAATTTCAATTTCTGTGAACATCATATTCATTACATTACAGAATTGATACGCTTAATTTTGAGATGTATATTACAAGAAGACTATATTTAATTAAGTAATCAAATTGTCACTTTCATAGTTTGCTTTTTATATAAAATAGTAATTAAAAGACGAGAAACTGATTTGTAAAAATTAAATTGAATGAGATTGTATATGTAGAAATATGAATCGACTGAGTCATATACATATGTAGTAATACTCTTTATAGTAGCTTGTATTGCAGAGAATGCATATTTATTTTACATGGAATGATAATGCAGTGAAAAATGAATGGCCCTTCTTTTTTTGTACCTCGAAACACCTTGAACGATCAGATCGAGAGTAAGAGGCGTGTCCAACGTCATATAATTATCGCGCCTCGCGATGGATATTTACATAAGTAATTAACGATCACGAAGGAGGCTACTCGTACTTGAAGACGCAGGTGGCTTACCGTCTGGTTGCGTGTGTATGTTTCCCCTTTTACCCCGGCCACCACTTTCACTGCGCTGTCGCTGTCACTGGCGCATCGATTCGTAATGCTACCATGTTAGGTAATTGATGAGCAATGAGACGATGGCACAAAGAGGAAAAAGAAATTAACTGTTGTTTCGACAAGAAACTTCCATTTCCGCCCGTTGAGTAACAGAGGTAAAAGCAAACCGATTTTATCATCTGTGAACTGATCCATTCGAAAGTTTCTTCGAGTATTGAGTCGTGATTGAAATTTATTTATTCGTTTCAATCATTAATTTCAATGTCTATACGTATGGAGTATAATTAATTCTGCTTGTTTGAAGTTGACTATGTTAATATAACTCGTTCTTTTAAAAGCTTGCAAATATTATTCGCTTGTGATTTTATCTGTTAAGTCGAATCAATTATCATAATTTGTCACCTTGTTACTCGAGGTGTAAGTA
>NW_017131915.1:430491-433811 GCF_001652005.2 Ceratina calcarata | reverse complement strand
GAAATACAGTATCGAAAGTATAAGTACGAAAGTCAGGTGTCATAAAATTTCTTTTGCGACAATCACTGCCCACGTGTAAATGCAGAGTATAAATTGTCGCTTAATCTTCTCTCCATTTATCACCTTTCATTAGCTTCGTTCGATAAATCAACACTTTAAACATTTTTCGTACGGAGTGTAGAACGGTGACTGAAAGTCTCGCCAAACATGGAGCATAATAAATCGGCGTGAAATCCTCGCATGTTCGAACGTTATTCGGGCAAGCAGAGCGTACCAAGTAGTAGCCTCTTCCTTAAAGAACACGCTTCCCTATAGTCCGGTTTTTATTCCGCGAGGCATGAAAGATGTCGAGACTCGCCGCTTTCCAGGTCGCCGCCAACAGGTTTGGGCGTGGTGACCGCCCCGAAGATCTTTCTCCTCCTCATGCAAAATCGGTCGGACTCCGATTTTAATTAACCCGGCGGAGCATCGATATCGATTACCGAACCGCGGCTTCCTCGACTTCTTTATCTCTCGTAATTGGCTGGTTATTAAAATGCTTCATCCACTTTCTTCCTCGCGTTCACTCCTTTTTAATCGGAGCAGGAAGAGGCTCTCGGATTAGCGAACGAATCAATGAACTCGCGCGGGTACAAACCGGTTTTCTACCGGACGACGGAGAGTCGACTGGAGAAATGACACCTTCTCCCATGATAACAGTGCCGATATTCGATCCACCTCGGCCATCGATGATCGACAGAGTCCATCCCAGCCTCTTCCCGTTGCTCGATCACGACGGTTCAATAACCACCGTGTTTTTACTCGATTTCCACTTACTTCGTTACATAAGGATTGCATTTTCATTTTATTTTTAGTACGGATGGGATCAAGGTCAAAATCTTTCGAACCACTACTTATGAAATTATTACTTTACAATATTCTTATAATAATACATCCATCTATACAAAATCTGTATGTAACGGTCGATACTTCTAATTAAATTAAAAATGTCTTTCTTTAATCATAAGTCTATATCCATCATAGTCTGTTCTAGGATTTCCTTCCATATTATTCGAACAAAATGTATGGTAGATTGCAAACAGTGAGCTCAAACAAGAAGGGGTGGTTATACTGGTTTACCCCAGAGACTCAAACAATCGTAAAACAAACTATTTTAAAATAAAAATATATACTTCTCTCTGTTGATAACATTGTAAGTGAGATTGAAATGGTAATGGATTAGAGCCCCACAAAACCGAGGACTTATTGGTTGAAACTTCTACTATCGTACCTGGCCTGTGATAAAATGTCTCCTATCGCTACAGAAGAATATAAAGAAAGTGAACCGAATTGTTATCATGCCATGAACACTTGACTACTGGCACAGTTGCCCTGTACGGTCCAAATAAGATACAGGGGCAAAGCAGTGTCCAAATAATTCTAAGTTACGTATCACAAAGCGAAAGTTATTTCCTGAGATTGGGATGAATTATAGAAAACCAGAACCTATTCATTTACTCGAAGCAGCAGTATTATTCAGTAGTATCATGAAATCTTTAATACCTGAAAGAAAGGGATAAAACGTTATGAAACGAGCTGGCATTATACTATATCACTCTCTGTCCTTTTGTGTCCGCGCGATGAGATCTCGGTGACCGTTTTCACTTTTTGCCCAGAGAAATCACGCACCGAAATACCTCTCCGTGACGAGCCGCGCTTTCCCGCTCGCGAAGAAAAGACGGGGAATAATTCCCCTGTGACACTTCCTGGTTGCGTGTCATGCGATACGCGCATACCCCGAATAGCCTTTAGCCACTTTATTACTTCGCTAAAAGTAATTGGGAAATGGTCAAAATTTGAAAAATTATTCAGATTCAAGGAAAATGCGTTTCCGGTAATAATTACAGGCGATTTAATGGCATACGACTGTAGTTATAATAAGAATGCTAATGACATTTTTGAGAGTCTCTTTTTCTGCAACCTGAAGCCGTGTTAAAATATCAATAATGTAGCGAATGTCCCAATTTCTATTTACGTTTCAATTTCTGCTTATTTTTCTATAATTTTATGTACCAAAGATATCAAGGTTTTTATTTTATTTTCCTGGACTTTTGATCTTTTAAAGGTTATAGGATTTGAAAACTTTATAATATATAAATAGGTTACTAGTAACATTAGAGCTATGGACTTTCTTTTTTATACTATATATGCATTTCTTCGTGTAAAACTAGTCATTTTCACTGGTTTGGCAGCTCCAGTGTTGAAATAGTATTTTATATTTAATAATGTTTAGTCTTATAATTATAGAAAAATGCCAGTGAGTAGAAATTTTGACATTTACTACAGATATTATGTAAACGAACTTCTAAGAAGAATAAGTGTAGTTAAGAAGTTTGTAAGCTCCATTTCTAGGCTTTATGTGGCTTAAGTCAAGATTTATCTTGACATTAGTACTGAAGATTAGTTTTTAATCTCCAATAACATCTTTTTGTGATTTAATTAACGGCAAAGAGAACAGATGAGAATTTTGCTAGCTGATGTTCAATTTCTTGGGACGTTGATAAGCGAGATATCGAACTATGGACAGTGGGCGTGAATCGGGGAACAGCTTTCGAAACTGGTTCCGCCTATCAAATCAGCAGACGTCGACGCGCATAACAACAGGTTGTGGTCCCCGGTTTGCATTATCAGAATAATACGGAACCCGTGGCCGGGTGATAATGGCAGCTTGATGAAAACCACAATAGCGGTCGATCGACGCCTACCGATTCTATCCGGCCATGCCACGCGATAAAACGATCGTGACGCTCTTCCCCAGTCGCTTTCGCGAAAGTATCATCCCGCTCTGATGACTTCCGGCTCATTGTTTGCACCGGTTCAATTGAAATATCGATTACAGACCTGGCTCATCCACTCTGTAATACGTGCATGATTGATTTTGCATTTGATCATCAGACGTTAGATCCATTCTTCGATTTTACAGTTGATATATGTAAATTATTATAAACACTTGTATGTAGCTGTAATCGTCAACGTTCTAGGAGATCTAACAGTTTAGGAGTATTTGAGGAAAAACTAAATTTTTTTCTTAAAAGTTTGCTAACTCGACGATAGGAACCGACCGGATTTTGTCAGTGCTGATAAAGTGCGATTAATCATCATAACTCATCAACAATAATCATACCTAACTCATTAAATACTGAAGTTAGAAGAACAATACTTATGTAGAATCTTTAATTACTGATTTAAAAGCAGTTAAATTAATTTACATTTACATTAATCTTAATTGCGACTGCGATCTCAAACCGTAACCGGAAAGTTGACTTCAGCAAATTTCAAAA
>NW_017131915.1:427116-428639 GCF_001652005.2 Ceratina calcarata | reverse complement strand
AGGAATTTTTAACGCATAATTTGTAATATTTTATTTATCTTATACAGGTACAGCTAGTAACAACGAAATTGAACCAACTACTTGTTACTAGCTGTAATTACAATTTCAATAAATTTCATCAGTAGTCTTCATCAGTTTGAATTAGTAGTAAATTCTTTTTGCAAGTTATTAACTAAATTAGACCTCATAAATTCTAAAAAAATCCAAGTCGTTCGGTCGAATCTTAAATAAGTTACTCGAATTTAAATAGACTGTACTCAGTTTTGCTGTTACCTGTACATCAACCTTAGCAGTTGACATTCGATAAAGTGATCTCGCGATTCAATTGACTTCGCCGGATGCAGTGAGCAAAACCTGCAAGTCAATTTGGCCGTGAACGATCCATTGAACGAGCGGCCGACAATGTCGCTTTCTCAAACGATTTAGAATGATGGAACCATAAGAATCAGACGGAACAATAAGAATCGTACGGCGTTTCGAAGGCGCGGCTTCACTTTCGATAAGTGCTGCCGGTTATCACGAGACACGAAAGCTCAATGGCCATACGGCCGTAATAAAAAGTCGGCCGGGAACAGCGGGGAAGCCATTCGAACGACGACTTTCACGGTTGTTCTACTAGCGGAGCAGGCAGCTCGCGATTATTTCTGTCGGGATTGTTCCACTTTTGCGATCCGTGCCCTGCTTCGGGACACGGAATTATCATACCGTCTTTTTACGACGACACGGCGAATTTCCTCTCGGACAACACGCGGGTCTCGCGAAACGATTTTACGACGCGATTTGCATGAATTCTGCGCGGTTTACTGGCTGCACGCGAGCTCGTCTGCTACGATCGAGATGTTCATTGTGATTTTCATCGATGGCTATACGAGGTCTGCATGAGTTCTGTTGAATGAAAATTAATGCAATATTCTTAGTTTATGAAGGTCTCACATTTCATTTATTTGGTATTTATATTCTTTGTAAAAAATGTTTCTTGATACATTCAACGATGAATATTAAAACTAATTTTGAGAACTACTTAACCTTCCCATATGTTTTATACATAAATAGAAGAGCATTTTGTACCTTAAAGTATTGCACTAAATATTTGACTGTGTAATCATTGAATAAAATAAGATTATAAAAATAGAACATTCATCATTATTTATGTTCGTCATGGATTACTGTAAAACTGTATCTACGGCTTCATTGGTAACTGTTCTATCTCTTTGTCTATTAGTACGAGCTATCTGTTATTCATAGCGCACAGTTCTTGGCACGTAGTTGCATTCAGAAAGATTTAAGATCCTCATTAATTCGTTTTTACAGTCCCGAGTCGTAGTGTCTGTGACGTTGTAAATTGCTGCTCGAACACGATCAACAAAGAACGGATTGTATCCTTCTTTAATGTATTCAGTTCCTTCTGAAAATTTATTTTCCAAAGATTACGATTATAAAAGTGCGAGCAAGATTTATTTCTTTTGTGTATATCATGAATATTCTTCTGATATTTTAGATTAGAATTATTGTCTGATTTATTG
>NW_017131915.1:425755-426524 GCF_001652005.2 Ceratina calcarata | reverse complement strand
CCGTAACCGGAAAGTTGTCTTCAGCAAATTTCAAGAATCTTTCATTAATCAAAAAATCTAAGATTCTTGAAATTTGCTGAAGTCAACTTTCCGGTTACGGTTTGAGATCGCAGTCGCAATTAAGATTAATGAAAAGAAAATTCATGCTACCAGTTTTATTCCTTGGCAATCGTTTAGAATTCTTTGCTGCGTCTAACAAAGCTGCGTCGTGATCGTTATCAACCATAAATAGTTAATGCAACGAGCTAGGCGGCTGCGTTGATATCACCAGCTGTTGCAGCCACGCTCCCATGCGCTTGTCGCACTATAATAGCCTCAATTCCTTTCACTGTTGTCGCTACGTACGTGGATACTTACGTAGTTTAGTTGCGCACAGCGTGATGGAACAGGTTGAAGGGAATCGTTCTGGTTCGCGGAATAACCGCGAGCGAGAGACGCGTTGTCATCATCTAGATCCATTCGCGGATCATTGCGCCAGATGATCCAAGAGAATCGCCGTGGCGATACGATCGAACGTTCTGTTTCGTGGACGCTTTTACTTGTTTCAATCTACAGCCAATTACAAGGATTCTTAGACGTTTATCTAATTTTAAAGATTTATTGAAGATGCTGGGTTTAATGACGTATATTATGTATTTCAAGTATTTAAATATTCATGACTTGCATCAAGATTCTTAAGGTTGTATGAGCTGTAAGATCTCTGCCAAAAATTTTACATGTGATAAAAAGTTGTGTTCAATATTTGAGGCAATGAACTTTTAGAAAAAAT
>NW_017131915.1:422651-424998 GCF_001652005.2 Ceratina calcarata | reverse complement strand
ATATAAATCTTGTCCACTCTTTTACAATCTTAACCTTTGGCAAACAGTTTTGATAAAGGATTCAATATATCAAATAAGAATATAACAACTAACCCTACTAAAAATTATTTTCCATGTGTTATAATGATAAAAGAGTGAACATGATTTGTATATCTAATTTGTATATCTCTAAAATTTGCAAAGTTGATTGCATATCATGAATACTCTCATAATTTTAATTAGACAACGCTTACACATGCTACGAATATTAGTTAATAAAGGACTTACTTAGAAATGCTCGTTAGACGTTCTGCGTAGGCATTGTTCATAAAAACCGGGCTTCCCAAGGTCTTTCGGAAACTTCGCCCGAAGACAATCGAGCAGATTTCAGGGTGTTAGCTAATTTTTCATTTCGATGCAAGGCCTCGAATTGCACAACGCCTCCGCTCATTGTTCAAGCCTGGTTCCTAAACCGAGAATTGGTCCAAGGTCGGATCTCGAGGCACGAATCAAGATTTAGCATAGCCGCACCACGCATACATTTTATGCGTCGATGAACAAAACTTTCCTTTCCGAGCAGAACGAGTTGATAATTAAAGTTGCGAAAATCTCTAATTACTCGGATACCCGTCGTAGATCGGAGATCGAGGAAGAGATTACGGATTCATCGAGTTTCCAATAAATCACCCATTGTTTTTGCACAGCACCGAACGAGCCCGCGTCTCGATGCTGCTGCTGGGACACGCATGGGTTGCATACCATGAAAATTAGTCACCGCGTCGCATCAGCATTGCACAAACGAAAAGCGATAGTCGCAGGTGCATCTTCTGGCGCATCTGCTTCGTCGCATAGACCTTCATTGTTTCTGATCTGAAACAGTCGATAGGATCGTTATTATTGTCTGATCCAGCGACTCGATAAATACCTCGCTATTCCAGATGACGCAACGTAGAAGCACGCCGAGTAAATATTGCGATAGGAAAAATCTCTGTCGCGAAAAAATAAATTTCACAAACAGTTGACGCAAGTTAGAAAGTAGCATGGCACACTGAGTATATTTAATATCCACGTAAAAGTTCAACAATTATTTAAGATTAGATAAATTCATTGGTGAACGATCAGACAATAATGACGAATCATTACTCAATCACGCAAATGTGTAGATAAGGAGAAATGTATGTAAGCCTAGTGCAACTTGCAAATATGTATTATACAACATTACGCGCTACTGCCGAGAGTCTGGCAAGAAAGTAACTTTCAAATTTCGAGAGAGAAACTATATTTTATTACTTAGGATAATATTGAACGTTCCCAACGGTTTCTTGTCCGTTCATCATTTTTTGGGATCCTTTCCTAATTGATAGAAATTTATGTTGTTTTACTTGAAAATTTTGCCAAACGTTGCAAGCTAAAGCTCGCCATTCTTTGACCCGCGAATAGCTTTCCAAGAAGTTTCCCTGTGAAACGAATACACGAATCCGGCGTTTCTTCAAAACCGGCTACTCCGGTAACGGAATAGGACCCACGCACGAAAAGAGAGAAAGAGAGAGGACTTATAAAACTTCGCCCAGGTCAAGATCCACTTTCTTCCCTGGGTGGGGTCATCCTCCTTTCTCGCGTTTCCGGCGTGTCGTCCACGGAACGGGTTTCTCGTACACGCGAAAGAGGAAGAAAAAAAATAGAAAACGCCGACACCTCGACACACTAAATATGGTCGGTCGTTTGTCATGGCCCCACCACGCACCGCTGTCTCCTACGCGTACTATTCTGATTTGCCAGATCTCCGCGAGATCGGTGGATCAGTTTGTTCGGCCAGTCGACGGAACGTGGCAGGGCTAAGAAAAACTCGTCCATCGAAATTTGGCCCGGCTGCTCTGCTCTGTTGATCCTCGCGCGGACCTCCAACTGTGCTCGAACGCGATCCAACAAACACCAGACACGCGCTATTCGGAAATTCCGACTATTTTATCAACGATTTATTTTAATTTCAACTGGCCGATTACGAGATCTTACCCGCTTCCTCGTTAGTCCGATTTCGGTACTGCTCGTGTTAACACGTCACGGTTCCTGTCGTGAGTGGTGGAACTTTGGTGAAATAACAGGTGCAAATAATTTATTGAAGTAAATAATATATGCAGAGTTGTAGAACGAAGTGTGCAAATTAAGAAGTAATAAAAATTGTATTTCCATCAGCTGATATAAACAATTAACGAAACATCAAAAACGTGTTAAGAATTTTTTAATTTATTAAATGACAACTGTGAGCATTTTTAAATTATTTATGTGTTAACGAAAAAATTGATCCAATTTCCAAGAAGAAATGAACTACTGACACTTTTATGGTTCATTTAATGGAGTAATATACAGT
>NW_017131915.1:421602-422189 GCF_001652005.2 Ceratina calcarata | reverse complement strand
TTCCAAAGTGAAATAATCAGATATAATAGAAAATTGGAAATGGACAAAATAGTGGTTAACGATATACGATTCACAATCGAACAAATAGCTGAGTGATTTATCTCGGATCGGTCTAATCTTGGCATCGTTGGGAACCCTTGTAGTCTGAAAAAGGGGCAGCAGCAGCAGCTGGTTCTGGAGGAGCCCGGATGGGTTGGTCCGATGACCTTGACGAGAATAACTCACAAGGCCGGACATCAGCCCGGGAGGAAACATGGTGACGCGTGGTTCCGTTTACGCGGCGGTTCTCTTTGTCCTGCCGGTGATCCTGCGGGTGCTCGGAAACCTTAGGAGGTGCGAGCTACTCGCCGGCCTCCTGAAGGTTGCTAGGTAAGATCCTTTCAGGATTTCCTCCCCCTCTCGGATATCCTGTCATTGTTGGACTTACCGATGAAACGTTGCCGGAGAATTGCCATTGTGTTATCAGACGTGAAGATATGCGCCGCGGCTCCGTCTCGACACTGCGGTTCATTCAAGAGTTTCTTAAAGAAACTTTCTTTGCATCTTTACAATTATTCATTACATTCACATGGTATTTTAACTGATTC
>NW_017131915.1:419117-420756 GCF_001652005.2 Ceratina calcarata | reverse complement strand
TTAATCAGGAACCGAATGAATTCCAGGGTATAGGAAGAGATGGCATAACTCCTAAATGAGTTTCAGACCGCGCACGTGCTCGGCTCGATTATGCCAGGATCGTTTCGGCGTGGAACCACGATCCGTGTGCCATTGCCCCGATATATTCTTTGTCCCTGCGTTCACGATTCTATGCTGCGCGCTCTCTTTCTTGTTCCCTCTTCACCTGGCAGTTAGCCAAAGGAGAATTTACCGAGGAAAATGTGCGCTTATAACGAGACCTTCTGGAGCTCGGTGCTCTAATCTTTTTTGCGATCGCTGCCTTCTGCGTCGGAAGGAATGCTGAATTTCAATTCCAGATCCACCGCGCCATGTGGCTGCGACTCGTTCGTGCCGTACGTTTAATACATTAAATTAACCAGACTCTCAATTGAAACAAATTATATATTTGCTTTTTTTGGATGGATCTTATTTGTTCTCTTCTTTAAAATATTAAGTCACGGTTTTCCCAACAGACTCAGTGAATCACAGTTCCGAGATCTCGGTCAGTTGGGAAGTTAGATGATAAATAACCAGATGCTTGTTTTTCCATTGCATTAGGTACTTCGCAATTTACATTACATTTCGTGGATTTAAGTCATTCAAGATGACTAGGAAAACCTGCTGTTAACAAATCAGTTTACATTTAAATAACAAATGCTTATAGATGTCTATAACTGTGTCATCTCATTCGTTAGAAGTCTATTAGTGATTGGCCGTAATCAATGTAAAATTTCCTCTGTAATTCCTGTTTGATTAGTTTTTATAAACTCGATAAGAAAGATCGAATCGGATTCGTGTTCGAGCGATCAACGCTCCTCTTCGTCGCTCGGTCGTTCCATTTAGGATCAGCTGATGACGCGACTCATTATAATTACGACGCTACGCCTCGGGCCTCGCAGTCTCTCCCGCGCTGTCCTCCTCGTGCGTTGCGCAAAACCGCGTCG
Organism: Ceratina calcarata; assembly: GCF_001652005.2. Classification (NCBI taxonomy): domain Eukaryota; kingdom Metazoa; phylum Arthropoda; class Insecta; order Hymenoptera; family Apidae; genus Ceratina; species Ceratina calcarata. The sequence goes on along the minus strand of NW_017131915.1, from coordinate 419,791 downwards.
GGCAGATTGATTTTGCCTTTGTTAATTACTTACGATTCGACGCGCTTTTCACTCCCACCGTTAGAAACGTTGAAACGTTAATCGTCGGGAACCTAATCGTGACAAAGGAAGCTGATGATTATTGAAGAACAGTGAACGAACGCCGATGATCCTCGATGAACTTTCAGTTACATAATCGGTAAATGTGGATAGTTCTCACGTTTCTTTAGTACTTCTAATCCTGAAAGGAAAAACAGATTTTTTTTACATAATCGATGAATTTTTGTATACACTTGAATTACCTGTAATCATTACGTAAGTTGTATGTTCCTTTAACAATTTTCTAATTGATGTTTACTCCTACAAAAATTACATCAATCATCATTACTTCACCAATTATTCTATCAATCAAGAAAACACCATTCTCCTCGCTCCTTCTTATCCTGCAGGCTGAGTCATTAAGTAATTAAAACAATCAATCACTTGAAGTAAGTAAAGTTAATTTGGCTGTGCATTTAAAAAGTTCTCTAATTTTTCAGTGTACCAAATTGTATCGATTTCTCTCACATTCGTATATAACAAATGGTCCACTTTTCTCCTATAAAAATTATGTCAATCGTCATTAGTTCAATAATTATCCTGCCAATCAGAAAACCACCATTCTCCTCGTTCCTTTTTATCCTGTAGGCTGAACC
>NW_017131915.1:401423-418863 GCF_001652005.2 Ceratina calcarata | reverse complement strand
TCGTTGATGTATAATTTTTATTTAAACTGCATAAATACTCTGTTAGTACACTTCCGCTATAAAAGCAGCTGCTGCTGATGGTTACGAGATAGAAGAGAACCGTGATAAATTTTTGTCGATCGAGCGTAACGTTCTCGCCCCGAGGCGTGTCGTTCGTCTCGAAAAACTGCTGATTGCTGTCGAAGGAGTTACTTAACAGTTGCCTAAGAGATTTCCGCCGTTTTACTGCCGAATAACCGATCACCGCGTTACGTCAGGTCGTTGAAATTTCTCGAAATCTCCGAGAGTTCCGTGCTCGCGAATAATAGTGGAATTCAGCCTCCTCTTAATGTGTGTCTCGATTCCATGTACGCGAAGCGGAAAACTGTAATTGCGGTTTAGTCATATTTGATTTTTATCTAATATTATATTGCTGTCTTACAAGATCGAGAGTCTAGCACGTTGTAATTAAACTCTTCACCTATCTTTTACAAGCAATTAAATATGAAAATGAAGAAGATACGAGCGATGTGAAATCTCTGAATATTTTTAAATTACAAAGTGAATATATAAACAGAATAATTGAATCGAAGTAGACCGTGGATTTGTAATTAATATAACGTTTTACATGAAATGAAATAAATTTACATGCAATTAATGACGAAAAAAAACTGGTTTTTAATAATGTAAATATGTGTACGGGTTAACAGTAAATGCAAATTTTCATTTTTAACATTCTAAACGAAGTTCTCTTTCTTTTATTCATAAATCAGTTTATTTAGAGTAATAGACTTATCAGGGTGATAATTTTAAATTTATATCAGCCACGATACCGTTTAAGACTATAAAACTGGCTTATTTCATATACTGGGTAAACATGGAAGGGGAATCTGGCCCACTAATCTTGCTCCTAGGAGATTGTTTAATGTTTATTTTATGACACAATTCATATCGCAATTCAAATATGCTACACGTATGTAGCAGCCGGTAGATACACCTTAACATTCTACGGTATCGAAATTATAGTCTTAAGATAGCTATCGACTTTGATATCTAATTGGTTTCCAGAAACTGCTGTGTTAATCTTTCAATAATTTATTCGCTGATGCTTGATTCCAATAAAATTTGTATTTTTGTAGAATTGTAGATAAAGTTCATGGAAAATGTTTAGGAATTCTGGTCGTTCTAGGATTGAATATAAACGGGAAACGAGTAGGGACTTCCCTTTAAACACGGCGGTTTTTGCCCTATTTCAGGCCTGTTCACGGTCGAACGATGATAATAACGGCAACCAAGGCTTCTCTACTTATCGAGGTAGTCCGACGTCGTTCGAAACGTATTTGTCAGTGCGTTGTTACCTTACCACCGCAAAAAACAGACCGCGCCTCCAGTCTTCACGGATTGATATTCCTTTAACTAGACATTCAAGTACCCTTCATCAGTTTAACCGTGAATCTAAAGAAATAAGGAAATGACCGAACATTTATCAGAAGTGTTTGATTGCATGATTTTAATCATTTTTAGGGAAAAGTTGCTGTGGTTATCTTCAGCTTCATCATTCCTGTCATTTTTAATTGCACGAAATTAAATGTTGTTTGATTGTATAGAGATCAGAGATGCTGGTTATAATCAATAATTAATGAGGTGTGACAATTTAGTCGATTGAGGATAGACCTTCGACGATACTTTCACATCTTGGTTTTTTACGTACGCTATTGTTACACGACCTTGACTCAAAAAATTGTTCCCAGACTGGGAGTTAATAACGACGATAACGATGCAAATATCCTTCGCCGGTGGAAGGGTCACATTATCGATCGTTACGATAAAGATTCGCTAACTGGCGGCCGATTTACGGGACACCTACCTATTCTTTTCGGCCTCGGTGCGCTCTTAATTATCGTAAATTACGGGCCGCTCGCATGGTAAATTATTATCCTTTACACTTTCACTTTCTGGAACAACTCCTCGAGTCTTCAATCTATGCCACGTCTCGAATATCTACGTGCCAGGTTGAAAGTTGAAAGCTGAAGAGTAACGACTTCGGAGTCCTTCGTGCGGGATCAAGAATAAAATATTCATCGATTTGAATACGTTCGAAAGTGCTCTTCAGCGTTACAATTTCTTGTATAAGCGACTGGCTGGTTTAGGAAATTTCGTAGTAAATACTATGAAAATGGAAACAATATACTGTTTCCATACAAATAAATCAATGAGCAAATTTCATAGTATTTATTATGTTCATAATTATAGTAATACTATTGAAAAATAAATAGGAAAAGAAAGCAGTATATTTTTTCCTCTTTTTTAAAGCTGCATTCTGTTTTTATATAATTATTAATATTTCGCTGTACATTCTAAATATAATTCATTGCCACACAAGAATAAATTTAATACTGTTTACTATGAAATTTACACTCGTGTTGCAATGAATAATTGTTCGAATTCTTATCAATACATTTACAATAAAAATAAATGCATCCGTAGTAAAGGGGAAAAAGTAAATCAGTGAGTCACTGTATAATATTTGCGATTAGCTTTGAACAGTGTTTCAAGCTTTAACACTCTAACTTCCTTTGACGTCTGTCAAATGGAAATGAAGTTCCTAACACAAGCGTATAATATTCTCACTAATGTATTCAGTCATTAAAATACGATCTTTCGTTGGATAAGTCTCGCAATTCAAAACCATAATTTCAGCGACGTGTATTCAGTTTCTTGAGTTTATTGTTGGCTGAAACAATATTCTTGACAGTACGACCGTTGCTTCAGAGTATTGACAGTGTCTCGCGTTTATGCGGAACTTTCCACGGAGAACTGCAACGCATAATGTTGCCATAACAATCGACGATACGAGTAGCATTTGTCGTGAGCCGATATACGAAGATTGGTATCGTTGCAGTAGGAAACGCGACCAAGTGTTTCCTTTTCCGTGCAAACGGAAGTGGTTTCAGATACGGGGTTCCCTTTGACCGATCTACCTCTTTCATTATTCAGTCCAAGCTTTGCCTCACCGGTGGGAAGTTTCTTTTTGAGAAAACTTCCCGAGAGCTTCAGGAGTTCTATCATTTTTTCTATACCTCTGAATTGCTTTTCCTGCCACTTGAGCATTACTTTGGAAAAAAGTTTTTCTTAGTCTCTCATGGAATTTATTTTCTAAAACTTAAATAGAAAACTATTTCTCGGGCATCGTCTAAATGCATTTTTTCTCTGATTGAACTTAAGTCGTTAATCGTTTTTCATGCAATTTAAGTCAGTTTAAACTATTGAGTGGCCGAAGTGGCTCGACCTTCCAAACACTTTCGACGTATTTATCTGTCCTGCAATTTTGTTAAATTGGTTGATTTCTGGCTACAGGTCGGCCTTGCAGACGTTGCACAAGGTGTCGAGCAAGGCACGCGAACAGAACTACTTCCTGGGTGGCTTGTCGCACGATTGGGTCAGTTACTATGAGCAACGAATCGAGAGTGATCGCTCGTGTCTCAACGAGTGGCACGCCATGGACAATCTGGAGTCTCGGAGACCACCGTCGCCGGACAGCGTACGCAACAAGTAAGTAGTACCAATTGCGAATTCAATTTTGTCTATCCGACCTCTAATCGAATCGCAATTACATTATATAACTGAGATTCTTTTATTAATTTTCGATTTCTACCAGTGGAATCAAGTATTTTAATATTGTATTTACAAAAAGAATATTTAAAATCTGGCAGTTTGAATGGATTACTTTGGGTTTGAACGAGGGAAACGAACAGCTGTTACCGCGAGTTTAACTTGGTGTTCTGCCAAAGCCGATGGTTCGTTGATGTACAACTCTCGTTCTTGATGATAGCTTAGCACACGGACACGCCTTTATCGCTATCCTTCAATTATTTCCAGTTTTTGCCTCTGTCCGCCATCTGTTTGAAACGTCGAGCTCGCAGCAGGGTATTCGGTCGTTCTTAAGTAGATTTCAAGATTGATTCCAAGAGTTGTTTCAGTCTTGCATAGATAAATAAATTCTCAAATAAATGAACTCAAATTATAATGACACTGAAATCTGTGTTTTCGTATGTGTGTAATTTTATTTTTTGAATTGTGTTTGCGGCAGACCCAGAGAAAGGGACGAGACTGAACGCGTGATCCGATCGACGTTGAAAGAGATCATGATGTCCGTGGATCTCGACGAGGTAACGTCGAAGTATATTCGAGGCCGTCTCGAAGAAGACCTCGATATGGACCTCGGGGAGTTCAAGTCGTTCATCGATCAGGAGATGCTCACCATTCTGGGTCAGATGGATGCGCCGACTGAAATATTTGACCACGTTTACCTAGGAAGCGAGTGGAACGCGAGCAACTTGGAGGAGCTCCAGAAGAATGGGTAAGTTTATCTTTTGACAAACTGCTACAGAAGAATCTTCAACGAATGATCTATAATATTGGGTCTTCCGGAAAGTCTGCTCCCGATTTTTTATGGGTGGATTAGAACAAATCTAGGAGTATCAGAATGATTTAAAACAAGGTATATGTCCTAAAAGGTGATATTTTCTTAGAAAAAGTCATTATTCAGTGAGATTATGACGATATTTAATAAAGTAATTCTTATGGAGTGAAATAAGAATCGTAATTACTGCGTTTGGAATTTTTAACAATTTTATTCCAAACAATGATTATTCTAAATAAAATAAGGAGTGTCCTGCAATATACCTTAAACTGAACATAACTAATTTTGTCTCGGTTCTCTGGAAAGTAAATATACAGAATCGAATGGTGTAAATGTATATTTTGCACTATTTTTAGGGATAGAATTTTCAAATTGCATGAAAGATTGAAAAAGGTTGTGAAATAGAATAGCACGTATATAATTCAATAAATCAATAAATAAAAATTTGAATGCGCTGCTTTCATCTATAGAAATCGGAATGAACTTTCCAAACAACCCAATATATCGCTGTATGAAATAGTATATTTAATATAATACATAAAGCCATAACAAATATATTAATATAAATATTATTTAGGATATTGCAATGTGATTCCTAGTACTTGATGCCTATTATTTGTTACAGTGTCAAGCATATCCTGAACGTAACACGGGAGATCGACAACTTCTTCCCCGGGATGTTTACGTACTTGAACGTACGCGTTTACGACGATGAGAAGACCGATCTACTGAAGCATTGGGACGACACGTTCAAATATATCACGAAGGCGAAGAAGGAAGGTTCGAAGGTGCTGGTGCACTGTAAAATGGGAGTGTCGAGGTCGGCCTCTGTGGTGATCGCGTACGCAATGAAAGCGTACAATTGGGACTTCTCCCAGGCGTGGAAGCACGTCAAGGACAAACGGAATTGTATCAAACCTAACAACAACTTCCTGCTGCAATTGGAAACCTATCAAGGTATACTCGACGCGATGAAGAACAAGGAAAAGCTTCAGAGGTCGAAATCAGACACGAACTTGAAATCTCCTACCTCGGTGAAGGATCAGTCGAAGAAAGAGGAGAAATCTGACAATGTGGACAACGGATTGCAGTCTGTTTCGGGATTCGAACTGAAGAAGAGCAGCCAGAGGCCGAAGAGTTGGTCGCCGAACGTGAAAATCAGCGAAATCATGTTGCCTTCTGGTACGTCACTGTTTATTTTATCTCATCGAAAATTATAACATGTTTTTCTCTATGAATTTCAAGCAATAATCGGTATTTACTTTACAGTTCCCCTATCGCAGTCTCTTGAGAGCATCGATAAGACAGGGAACACGGAAGTAACGAGGGAAGATCTCCTCCGTTCTGTAGACCAGAAGACCGGTATGCCTCGGAACGTGCTGATGCCATGCGATAACGGACAGAGGACGGAATCCTACAGCGTGTCACAGAATCAGATCGTCCACCTTCCAGGACCCTCCCCGGACACGCCGAGCGTGAAGAAGCGCGTCAGCAAGTTAGAAACTCAGGGTCAGAGAAGGAAAGGTTTAGTGCTGAACCTGACGAACCAGTTCGAGGCAGTGAGTAGCAAACCGTCTTCTCCGAGTTCGGACTCCGACGGGAAACCACTGCCGCAGAGTCCAGTCTCCGGTGTCAACGAGAATGGACTCGACTTGCAACAACCTACCGAAACGTTGTCCATTAAGCAGGAGGTTTGGGATCCTGGCGAGAAGCAACGGAAGAAGGCGGATACCGGTAGTAATAGTGAATGTCTAGTCTGGGCTGCATCGACCGATGCAACGTGTACCAATTCGTGTAGTAACGCTAAGCCTAACGGGGAAGTGAGTGCGGAAAGTGAGTGCGCCGCGACGAGCACGACGACGGTATACCCTGGCACGTTGCCGCGGCGAGCCAGGAAGGAGGGTGACCCGTTCAGCACGCAGGTCGACCGGGTGTTCGACCGCGAGGAGAGGCACGGAGAACCGGTTACGAGGGACTCGCCGAGCCGGCAGAGCTCCTGGAGCAGTTACGACAGTGCCGTGGTCCTCGACAATTCGGTGCATAGTTCCTGGGCGACGCTACCGTCGAGGAACAGTTCCTGGGGCTCGTACGACATGCGTCCCCCGGACTTCCTCGGCTCCAGCGGCCTTTTCCCTTATGATAAAGAGGAAATACCGTGGCATCCGGGTACCGTGAAACGCACGAAGCAGAAGCTTGAAGAGAACACCACGTCTGGGACGGTGAAACGCGTGTGCACGCAGAACTCCGACGCCGAGGAGAAGGACAGATTGCCCGCGGAGGAGGAATCGTACAATCCGGTGCTCCTGCACCATACGGCTTCGCCCACGCCGCGAAGAAGGGACTCGTCGCCTAGCCAGGAACATAATTTAAAAGTTGATGCTGTTAGGAACACCCCGAGTCCCATCAGAGGAATCGATATCTCGCCGGCGTCGATTCGTCAAATTGGCAGACTGTCGACGAGTGCGCCGGCCTCGTCATCCCTCTCCTCGGATACAGACCTACCGTCGTCGTTAAGGTCCTGCAGGTCGGAGAGCGAAACCTCGAGTCCGTGCGTGGTCAACACCACCCAGTGTTCCTCCGTGAAGCATCACAAGATGGTCCTGGAGAATCTGAGCAACAAGTCGATGTTCAGCAAACGTTGCCTGTCCGTGGACGATTCGCCGGAGGCCGAGTGCCCGCGGAGTACCTCCGGCATTGTACAGAATCTCAAGAAGGAGTTCGAGGCGAAGACCAAGCTGGAGAAGAGTCCGGAGAACAGTTTCGAGAACGATTCGCCGATCGCCGTCGGACGACCGAAGAGGGACGTGAAGATCCGCAGTTTGCCATCGTCGCCGGTGATCCCTCACAACGAGTCGAAGATTCAAGCCCCGTCCGAAACCAAAGAGAAAGAGAAATCGCCAAGCGAGTCGTCGTCCTCATCCTCGTCCTCATCCTCGTCGTCGTCGACGTCTTCGTCGTCGTCGGCAGGAGCCGCGCAGGACAACGGCTTGGAAGACCGATCGGTCAGGGTTCTGGTCGAGAAGTACGAGGTGAAGCCGGCCGACGTGAAGGACAGAAAATCGACGGAGATTCAGCTGCGCGTGCACAAAGACAAAGACTGGGAGCCGATCGACTCGCAGCACAACAAATCCGCGAAGACCACGCCCGAATATAGTAGAAGGTCCGCGCCGATCCTGATCAATAATCACTCCTCATCGCCCCTGTTCGCCGAGGCGACGCCGGAAGCGCCTGGCAGGCCGCCGGTTCCCGGCATCGTGGCAGCTAGCAAGAAACAGCAACAGCACGGCAGAACGCATCCTTTGGCCAGGCTGCAGGTCAGGCCTAGGCACAGCAGTCCGGTTTACAACACCATGTAAAGAGGAACCGTTTCATTTCGGTCGTGTTGTTTCTCACTTTCTTTCCTCTTTATCTCGGTTTCTTGTTTCTATCTACACGTGATTTCGATCAGTCGAATCCTGATGAGCGCGCGTACCTGAATGCAATTGGGTATGTGTCTGTCGTGGCCACGATATGAAACTGTGTGATCTCTATTTGATGCCAACGAGTCACGAGGATCGGGTCCTCCTCTCGAGCTCGGTATAATCGACGGGGACATGATTTTATAAATAAGAATCCGCTTCCCACCATCTTCGATGTATGTACAATTTTACTGTTTCGCGAGAGAGAGAAAGAATGTCCTTGTAAACTATGCTCTGGAACGATAAGGCAGAGCACCCGTATTTTTTCGATGCTTGTTCTAAGTAAACGCCACGGTCCGTACGAGCTTCTCGTGTTCGAACGCGTAAAATTTGTCCGTGTGATATATATATATATATATGTACATGTATATATATATATTTGTGTTCGCTAGTTTTTTAGTATCTCCGTTCGATGAAATTTACGTGATTTATTTAATTCGGTAATGGGATCGGTATATTTATTGTCCCACAGCTTACGGCGTTGGATAGCTGCCCGATGGATCGCTTGCGAAATTATATTTTTGCCCAAAATTTAGGTAGAGATGTTACATCATTACACTATTTATCATTATGTATTCACCTAGCAAATAGTATTTTTACATTTACTGCCAATGAGAAGCAGTTTGTTTAAAAATAAACGAAAGCAACAAAAAAAAAGAAGAAATGGAAACGAACAGCAAGAATGATAGGTCTTCTATGTGTCGAAAAGATACAAGTGCCTTGTCCTACCGTCAACGTCTAATTATACATAATATTTGTAATAATAAGGCACGTTCAAAGGTCCTTCAACGTTTTTATGTTCCTTCTTCGTCAGACGTGTCTTGGCCTGCTCTTAATTAGTTCAATTATTTTTTAAGCTGGAAATGCAACAATTCTAGGATGACGCGGACGCAACACTGTTATTCCTACGGCGTGTCGTCGGATTTAAAATAGTGACCTAATGGGCTTGGAATCAAACGTGATGTGTAATTTTGTCTGTGCGTATCGCGGGGCGTCGCCGCGCAAAAGTCGGAGCCAGCGTGCCCCACGCATCTGATCGTGAATGCATGATTTCGCGTCGGACTCGGTCAGGCTGTGAACGAAAGGTCCGAGCCCCGCGAAAGGTAATAGTACTGATCTGCGCTGACTCCCTCTTTTACGTTGCTTACTTACGTTGCGATCGCCGAAACGCGCCCCGAGATGAAGAGATTCTATGCGAAAGAAAAGCAAGCAAAAAAAAAGAGAAAAAGAAATGGACACCTCGGAAACGGCGGCGTGTAACGTTTAGCTGTACTGTATTTAGTATTTTAGAGCGAACAATGTGATTAGGATGGTGCACAGTATGCGAGAAGACGAAAGTAGCAAAGGAAAACCCTTCCTCCCCTCCCATTATTTCCTGGATGAAGCCCGACTTCGAATCGTTCGAACGATTCGTTCGACCAATCGTTATGGATTCTTCTATCCCATTTTTACTCATCACTTTGTATATCATGTGTAAAGCATCGTCGTGCGAACCCGCAGTCCTCTCTCCTCTCTTCGTCCGTCTCGTTTTCACAGTTTTCGTTTTCGCATCTATCGTGACGTCTTTCCTGCGTTCTTCTTCTCCCACTCTTTACTTTTCTCCCTTTTTTTATCGACCAGTGACGACGATTGCCTATCGAAGATTTTACCGTGACATCGCAATTTCGGAAAGTATAATGAACAAAAAATATATATATATATATGTATACATACACCGCTCGGTATCAGCGTTCGTCGTTCTTAAACATATCATCGGATGTCGTTCGTTCTCGTTTGCGTTTTTTGCCATGTCGACCAATTTTATACTACTTCCCCTGATATTGATGATGATGATGATGATAATGATGATGAATGCGAGGCTCGTTTTTTGATAAAGGTGCACCGCGACGATTGTGTGTGTGTAGAAATATATTTTATTACGGAGATAATTTTGCAGAATAATTTTTCTCGTAACGTTAATTCTAATCGGTGCCTCGTCCCTCGGACGAAGTATTATCACCAACCGACGGCGAGGAACGATCCCGAAAGCGAACGCTATTAAAAGAAGAAATAAGAAAAAAAAAACAAAACAAACTGTAACATGTTAAATTAGAATAAAAAGAAAGGTGTTACATCGCCAAACGCTCTGTGCTTTACAACGTCGAAATTCAGAATTGAATCGCTCGTCGCTCCATTTATTTCTTACGGAATTTGTACAGGCAATCATCTTCGAATAATTTGTATACAATTTCTACAACGTCCCGGCATGAAAGCGAGAAGTTTTCTTTCTTCCTAAATTATCCGCGTAACGAAGAACTGTATAATAAATGAGTCAAACACTGTTCGAATTGCCATTTTTTATGTCTGATACCAGTTGCACCGCAGGCGTCGATCAAAGACTCGTTTTTGTGGAAGAGTTTATTTCTCGAGTGCGCGTACATATTTTGCGTACACGTATTATATCGCATCAAGAAACCGAAGAAGAAAGTCGGTCATCAAGCCGGTTGAGCATCTATTTCGTACAGCCGTCTGCCGGCGCAGAACGCGAGCTGCGGCACGATCGAAAGGGTCCTTGTTTTCTTCGCGTGTTTCGGGTTCACTGGGCCGACGTCCATGCCGTACGTCCCGCCCCTTAAATTTCTGATCATCGCCAGTGTCTGTAAAGAGAACCTCATCGTCTGTATAAAACCTAATGCGAATGTAGAAACATTTTTTTGGATATCTTCCAGAAATAAGAATTTGAACATTATTTTCAAGTAAATATCTTTCTATTCTTAAAGGTTCGAAAGGGTAGAATGTAAATTTTCATAAATAAGATCAATCATTTTCTTTTCCATCATAGTTGTACAAAACGGAGTTTGAGATTCTAGCCAACTCATTTTTCATTCCGATAGAAAAATAAGTTGTATCGAATAAAATGTTTCTGGATTTGTGTTGAGCGCGGGAATTTTTCGTTGAAAATTAAACGAAAGACGGAGATTGAAAGAACAAAACTCACCGCGTGTGATCGCAAATCGATTACCCTGAAGAGATTGATGTCACAGCCGCCGCAAGCGAGAAACATGTTCGACACGTACTTGCCACAGTAGAGCATGGAAGAGTAGCTGTCGGGCTCGAGGGAAACGAGCAACTTTCCGGTACGATAATCCCATAATTGGATAGGGTTTTCCCTTTGCCAGGAGCAGGCTAAGATCTGTTCGCGATTAACTGTTAGTTAAATACAAGAATCACTGGACCGTCTATATATATAATTCCTAAGCGAAAAATTAGGACGCGTATTCTTTTAATAATAATTCCCTGTGTAAACCTATATTGCACAATCGACTCCTGTTTCATTTCACTCGAATTTGGGTCAGTTTGACTCCAGAAAGAATTTTGATAAAACTCTGATTTTATTTAATATGATGCTTTTAACTTAATGGAAATCGTTATATAATTATTTTATTGGTGATTTAAAAGATTTTTTATATATGACATTACTGCCTAATTGTTGATAAAAATTGTGAATAACTTTTACTGAATTTAAAATGAATTCTAAACCGCATGAAATCAATTCTTCAGAAAGTGTCAAAAATTTGAATATACTTTAATATTTTTATACAATATTGATAAAACATCGATTTATGTACAACAAAACTTTTACATAGTTTATAAAGAAAACGTTGTTACGAAGTTTTGAAGCTAACACACTGCCCTGTTTCAAGTTTTTCTATGCCATGTATTTCGAGCTTGAAAACACCTAATGAACGAGATTGTTTGCTTTCCACATTTACAATTTTTAGAAACGAATTCCAGAAAATCTTGATTATTAGGTACATTTCACTGAAATGCAATAAATTGCGTATTATTAAATAAAGTTTGTCGAATCGATAATCTATTCAAAGGAAACAAGCTGACCCATCAATAAACGTATTAAAAGTTCTCTATACCACGTTCTGAAAATTTTTATCGAACCAATTTGAAATCCAGTGACTTCAATTACTATAAATGTCACACAGTAATTGCAGAAGAATTGAGTTACACAATTTTACTGTGAATTTCATAATTGGTTAAATAAAAGAGTGACGATGAAAAATGTATTAAAACAAGGAGCCGGGTTTCCACAATTTTTATACATTCGCCGCGTGAGAAAGTCTGTTGAGATGAGACAGTTGATTTGGAATTCTGAATGAAACGTGACACCTGATACCTCTCTTCCATTCTTGCTGATGTCGAGGCCATCGCCGCACATGTGAACGCCCGATATTCGCCTGAGCGCGTACGGTTGCCTAGTATCCCAGAACTGAATGGTATTGTCCCAACCGGCGCTGATCAGCTCATGGGCCGATTTCGGGTTGAAGCAGGCGCTGAACACTCTCGATTTGTGACCGTCCATAACTTCCAATGAATCGCTAAACGGAAATAGATGAGAAAAGAACAAAGAGAACTATTTACATGTTAGTTTGTATCGCGCTTAGAAGAGATTTGCTGTAAGTAAAAAAAAAAAAAGAAAACAAGAGAGAGTGCGAAGTTCGACGAGTTGTGTAAATTAAAATTGTATGAATCCGAACGAGGTAAAGGAAGCTATTCTTAATTAGCTGTTCGCGTCAGTGGACGGATTTGTAAATGAACGAGGATTTATGTTTTAAGATCGTCGATGGTGGATCCGTTTGTAAATAATAAAACAGCGGGAGTAACCGCAGCAGAAGTGAACGCAAATAGAAATATGATAAGCAACACTGCCTGAATTATAGGCTTACCCCGCTTCGTCCCCTCGATCCCGAACTTGTATACCTTCACGTGCCTTCGTAACGAATTATTCATTAAAATATTATGAAATACGTCAGTGATTCAATACCTCCACGAGGACTTTTACAGCGAATTCGTTGAAACCGCCGGATGTCATATCTTTTTCTTTTGTAAATACCGAGAGTTGAATCAATTAATTCGACGTTTGTGCACGAACTAACGTTTTTTAAATGTCGGGTATCGTAAACAATACCGCGGTGAATCTCGGGATTTGTCGGTAAATATTCCGCAAGCTATCGTCAATCAAACAAAGCCGACGTTACATTTGTTCCGCAAATACGTTTTAATTCTGACATGGAAGTAAAACGTAATAACCGTGAGAATCATTTTTCGTCAGAGACCGCTCGCTGGAAGCAGCGGACCGTTTAAGATAGGACGATTTTTTTCGAATCGCGTTATATTTTTAGACGAAACTGTCTCACGTCGGCCTAGATGTAATCGTGAAGAAAACCACGGCGATTATGCTGTTCTATTTAACTAGGGAAAATCTATCGCGGACACCTGGTGCGAGTTTATTTGATTCGAAACGATCGCGAGCAGTTAGTCTTGATCAAAAATTGTGCTGCAATCACGCTTAACAAGACCAAGGTGACATTGGAGTCTTCAGTCTTCAAGACTTTAATCCGAAACACTTCAATGGACCACGTTAGATTGCAGTGTACAACGCAAAATTGGTTTTGTTCTTCAGAATAGTTATTATATCGGTTGTACAGGGTGAACCACGAATCGTGATCAGTAGAGATTACTTTGTTATTATATTAGCAGTCTGATTGAAAATGTTTTTATCAGATATAATATGATTTCAAGAAAGCTTTTGTGATTATAGTAAATTTTTTGTTAACTCTTCTTTATCATGATTTATCAAGGTGATTTTCTATTTTTTTGCATTAAACTTATAACTTTTCTAGGCCTATCTATTAGACGATTTTAACTTAGACTGCTTCAAAATTTAGACTGTTTCAAGAACCGGAACCGATATCACATAACTATTTTCAATGCTTTTATTAAACTATCGAATTGCATGGTATCATCGAATGTTATTTTAACACACCCACCTTGCCTGGAAGACTCGCTCTTGTATTTTGGTCTCTTCATCGTATAGGACAAGCTTTGCATCGTCGCCTGTAGTAACAAATTTCGGCAGGTGGGCATGATAAGCCAAACCTAACGTCTGCCTCTTCTCTCGTATGGTGTAGAGACATTGCAATGTTGGGTAATGCCAGCACTTCACGCAGCCACTAGCATCTGCACATATATTAGCAGAAAAATATTCTTTTTCCAATGAAGCATTAATTATTAGTACAATGTTTAAAATTCAATTTCTAGAATAGTTTAATTTCCGTCTCTAAAGGAGTGAAAGAGAGTTAAATGCTTTTCCCCCAATTTCTTGACTTGTCTTGGAAAATATGAAGTATCAATTTGGTTCTTATGTACAAAAACTACTTAACGGATAACTTTCTGATTGACTGACTCATTTACCCATCAATGTTCGGCTCAAATTACTGCACCTATTCACTTATGTGCAATTTTGGAGATTGTACTTCTATATTAAATAGTGCTGTTTTATTGGTTCATAGCAATGTTTTCTGTTTTATAAACAAATATATGACATTCAAGTTAGTGTTCAAATTTCGTTGTAAATACTTCTATCGTTTTTATCATTTTCGTTAACATACAAACAAACAAACATTGTTCCTTTATACAAAATTCGTATGTTTTACGTCATATGTAATTGTTTGGAAAGTCGATGCTTCCACTATCTCAGAAAAACTATATTTCATAGGCAAAAAATTCCCCATTCCTGGTATTTCGATCGAATACTAACAGGTTGCAATGAGGGTACGTGTGACTGGATAAGATTTTCGAAGGGGCCTGTGCTTAATCGCAGTCGTTGGACTCGGCTGTTGCACCGTTTCCATGTCACGCAATTCTGAAACTTCCCCGCTGATGCATTTATACAATTTGATGGAGCCATCTGTCAGGCCTGCCGCCAGAAAGTCAAACGTCTCCGTGTAACACACGCAAAGAATATCTTGCTCGACGTCTCTAAAAGTAATTTATCAGCTAAAATCCCATCAACGCAGTCTAAGATATATGTATTGATGCAACAATTGATTTCAAATCGATATCACTTTGCATTGAAACAAATGATATTCTAGTAGACAATTTCTATTTGATGCATCAGAATAAAAATTCCTCTTTCTATTCTTCTAATTTTACTTAAAGCTGATTTTGCATACATTTGTTTGGTGATAGTTACGTTTTCGTCAATGTGAACTCGTTCTGATTTTGTGCTACTTGTAGGCCCTACTTCCATCATTTTTGACAGCTTCAATTTCATCGATACTGTTGGCAACGTACGTTTATAACGTTACGCGAGATTATATTATTAAATCAACAATAGAAAATTCAGTGAGAGAATTCCAATACTTTTTATAATTTGTAAAATATCAGCATGAATCTTTAGATTTAAAACTAAAATTTAACGACACACACTTACCATTGCAAGTAGAATTTAATTTTCTGTATTGTAACCTAGAAACTCGTTCTCGATACTTTACAATCTATTTACTGATCAAATCATGATATCTTACTAAAATTACGTATATTAAATTATATACACATTTTATGTATTACATAAAAAAATTTGAGGCTAGATTTTTACAAAGCCTACAAAATACGAAGTGACGATCGATTTTGCAAAACTTCAAATACGTTCTCTTCTATCTCCATAAAAATTGTATACGTCTACGAAACTTGAATATAAATTTATTCTATTAAATTTGATGTTATTTGAAATGTTTGCAATTTGAAATAATTCTTCATAAAAGTATTAAAATGAAACAACACCTCAATCGCGTTAACGAATGTTAAGTACATTATTATACATAAGGAAAATCCTAATGATAAAAGAAATCTGCGTTATTGATGAGGGGATCATTTGAAATAAAATTAAATTCGCGGTTCGCGCGGTAGACAGCGCTAGCATTCTCCCCGACGGGAAGCGGTCGGCCAATCAGCGCGCAAGTGCGCGTGGGCTCGAGGGGGGCACCGCGGCAGGCCCGTCAGTGTCATCAGTCAGTAAGCAGCAAGCACTCGTGGAGGATTGTTCGCGTCCGATGCGCATGAGATCGCGTGCGAAACCGCGTAGTCCGCCCGCACGTAAATCCGTAAACCCGTCGACGATTTAGTTGGTTCGCCCGCGATGAGCACGTCGGCGATTGACGTGGTCGCGTCGGCCGCGTGAACACGAAGACGTCCAGTCGCGGCGGTTAGTGTGTGACCAGGTATACACAGTTTGGTGTGCGTGCCTAAAAGGGAGTGTCGTTAACCTCGTTCAACAGTTCGGATAGGGAGAGAGTCGGCGAAGGAGCCCGCGAGAGCCGCTGATCCCCGAGAAGCCGCGTAGCTGTCAGGACACATCGCGAACGGAACGGTTACGGTCGCTCGATCAGAATGTCGGCGTCGATCGCGTCGTCGTCGTCGTCGTCGTCGTCGTCGTCGTCCCCGGAGGCGCGACAGTGAGAAAAGAGGAACGCGACGCGTGTGTGTACGCGGCGGCGGGGCGGTGATAACCGGAGGTTTTGTAGTCACCGAGGTGATACAGCTACAGGGTGAGTCAGCCCGAGTGTTTTCGGAATCCCGTCGACGAGATTTAGCGAGCGCCCAGGAAAATGGCGGACCTCGAGGCGGTGCTGGCCGACGTCAGCTACCTGATGGCCATGGAGAAGAGCAAGAGCACACCGGCAGCCCGTGCCAGCAAGAAGATCGTATTGCCCGACCCGAGGTATGTCTGTATATGTGCTCAGCGGTAATACGCGTCGAATCGCTGCCGTGCTTCTCGCCGATCCGACCACCCTGTCGGGCCACTCTCTCGCTTCCTAGCGATGGGAACGATGCACTCATGAATAGTGCGAACGTTCCGAATATGTTTTACGATATGCGTATCTTCCGTGGTTGGGTAAAACGAGACGGTACTGGATTTTTATATTTATAAGGATTCACGAGACTCTTTCGATTGGTTGATCCTCTTCGTAATAGGATTGGCTTTATTAATAGGTTGAGACGTGAGACTTAAAATACGACGACTTAACTTAAGCCTTAGCCTGTTGAAGGACACACGGTGCGCAACATAAATAAAGTTTGTTGGACATACGTGGGTACTCGTAAACACTAGTAGTATTTTCATATCCAAAGTGCCCCTTCGCCTGTCAGGATTGATATTCAAATCAGCTGACATTCCAATGTTTGTTGTCGTTCCTTGGTACTTCAAAAAATAATTTATTTTACTCGTTGTATCTGTGGGTTAGTTCATTTGTTCCTGCAATCTTATAAATTCCGTAAACAAAAATCAATCTAAAACCACCGATAATTAAAACATCGATCAAAACGGAAGGTCCGCGAGAAATACGTGACTCGAACGAATGAAGACATGCTAGCATTTTGTTCAGAGTCGATGCAGAACTTTTTTCATCACGAACGATTTTCAAAAACGCATCACAGCGAGTTTATACAATTTTCAGGGTGGGAAATTGCTGACTAATCATTTTACTCCCGTCGACAGTTTCTGGTGTTAAGGGTGTTCGGATTCATCGCGCATTTCTGAAATGTTAATCGAGTTAGTCCCATCGCTGTGCTTCACCACGTTTCCTGCCCCTCCTCGTTCCCTCGGCGAGGTTCTTCCTTGTCTGGCACGAGTCCGGTGTCCTGGTTCCCCTTTGTTTCATCCCACACACCTACACATATTCTCATTCACGATTGGTAAAAAGAATATAGACAGGTACGAGAATAATGCGTTTAAAATAAATTTTAA
>NW_017131915.1:396739-398962 GCF_001652005.2 Ceratina calcarata | reverse complement strand
ATTTTATATTAAAATCGGTATTTAATAGATTTAACAGCTAAGCTTAGCGTTTAAGTTTTATTTCCGGTGTGGGAAGCATTTCTTTTTTTTAATTAGGTCTAAGATTTTGTATAGTTTTCGGTTTTTGGCCAATGTATCCCGGCAGGGAAGGCACTTTACTTATAATAGATTTAATAAATATTACAAGGAAAACCCTTTTCTCAGTACCTACTAAGACAATCCTTTTGCCAATTGCTTCGGAGTAACCACAAGATCGATGAGAGAATCACGGTTTTGTATTAATTCTTGCATTTCCATAAATAAAGTGACAATGATGATAAATGTGAAAAAAGTGATAAATTCAGAAGTCAGCAAACGATTTAATGTTTTAAGACCGAATGTTGCAATCAAGCGAAACGAATTACACGCATATCGACACGTGGTACTAAGATATTCTTTTTTTTTTTATTTGTAATTAATTGAATAATCTATCTTAACGTCATGCGCTACGCACGTATTTATCACCTTGGTAAAAATAAACTTAGGCGTATCGTAATTTCGTCAATTGAAATGAAAGAGTCAGGCAGTAGTAACGTTTTTTTTTCCCGTTCGTGTTATCGCAACTGGGAAAATAAAACTCGAATTTCTTGTAACCACGTGATCGTTCTCCTTCTACTTTTTAGCCTTGTTTACTGGCGCCAACACGTACGTATGCAAGGTGATTGACACCGCGAACTTCAAGTATTTATAGCGTTCGATCAATTATACATTTGCTAGTCTTTGGTAATAATGGACGAGGATAAAAACGACTCGCTGATTCGCGAGCGTCAGCTCCATCCTTGAGGGTCGACAGGAGCGCAGGTGTCCAAGCGCAGGAAGAAAATTGCGTCTGTAGTATTTGAAAAATAATTGGCACCTTCATTAATTCTTATGCAACGGTTGCTCGCACAATAGTTAGGCGGGAACCAGGCGTCGCGTTTCCTCCGAGGCTCGCGAGCTTAAAATTTGGTCCGGATCGATTAAAGGGTTTAGGAGTTAATCGGGAAAATAGGTACGGATAATCTGTCGTACATATCAAGCCGATTACAAATTCAATTATACGATCGCGTTTCAGCTGCCAAATGATTTGTATCACTGACGCGAATTTGCTAAAGCATTCCATTGACGCAAAATGACATCGTAAAAAGTAGTAAAGAGTTCGGATAAGCGCGTTCCATATTTAGCGTTATTTCTATTAACATTCAAGTACGTAGCGTCTACGTTCGAACGGTATTAAACGTGTCTTCGAATTCACATAAATTATTTTATTTTATGTCTGTACATCTCGAGTCTTTTTTTACGATACGCGTAACGCGCGTAATATTTCAAGTCTAATGGCGTGGAAAAATTTACCACGCAGCTACAGATTGGGAAAGAGGGAGATATCTGTAGATCTCTCGGTACGCGTGAAGCTGATCTCGTAATTAATGGATTAGCTTCTTGATCGCGCTCGTGACACTTGTACGATTTAATAAATGATGAGTGCGGCGCATAATAAATCACGGTGATAATTTACAAGTAAATATAGTCCGAACTCATGAATCATAGCTGGACGTAGGGAAATCGGTGATGGCTCGGACAAATACGCGCGGGATGAGGCGAAAATAAATGGTAATCCCGCGTAAACGACTATTTAATAACATGCCTGACGTTCGAAAATAAATGATTAGCTATGGGTAGAACCGCGTAAAGTAATGTTTGTATACATCGATGACTAAGCAGTGGGTATGACTAAATGTTTTGTGTAAAAAATTACTCCTCTGCCAGTTTATGTAAATGTACCGAATACTTTTCGCTTCACGATGTTCATTGTACTTCTGTGGCAGCAGTTTCCAACTTTCATACTATTGGGCCTACTTAAAAAAAAAAATGTTCCGCATTTCCCTATCTTTTAAGGGGCTGTTCCAGTGACACTTTCACAAATCAAATTTTTTAGAAATTGTAGAGATTGTAGATCTCCTCGTCCTCTACATGCATCCGTACGTTCTTTGCATGCATTCCGGGCATTGATTTCCAGCAGGAGCAGCAGGAGAACTGACGAGGCTCGATTAACTGATAAGCTAATTGACAACGACTTATTGTTAAAGATGTATTGGCTATTCAGTCAATCCCAAAAGTTTATGTACTTTAGAAAAACGTATTTCCTATAATTAAAAAGAAATCAGAACAATTCGGAAAGAATTCAGAACAAGTTGGAAGAACAAT
>NW_017131915.1:392129-396479 GCF_001652005.2 Ceratina calcarata | reverse complement strand
TGAATCAAATTTACTCATTTTAGGCAAAAGATATCCAACATCTGGCGATCTAGTGTTAATAGATATAATTATTATTATCGACAAGTTTGAAATTTTTGTTTTTCGATGGTTGTCAGCTCAAATTCCTCATCTTCATTGCCGATAAATCGAATCTACATATATCTTTTGCTCAAAACCTTTGAGAAATCAAGGTCTTTGAAATAATTTGAGAAATGCAGCACTAAATCATCCAACTGTTCAATAAAAAGTTTTTTACTTGCTCCAATATTGGCTGTGGTCCAGAAATCTTTTAAACGTGTAACCATATCCAACTGATTCTTTTGTAAATTTGATCTCCATAACTTCAGTTTTGTAATGAAAGCTTTTATTTTATCTTTTTGAACAAGGGGATGTATTTGCGATCCCTGCATTGATTTATTTAAACCGGTCAATTTTCCAAGAATTTCTATCAAATAGGCAAGTTTAACAATAAAATTTTTATTTGTACATTTTATGGTATGAATATTAATTTTTTTATTAAGAAGTTTTGGCGCCTCCCAGGTTGAAAACTGCGGCTCTTCGGACTAATACCGAACAATGCAATTGTATTCTCTGAATTAAAAACTGTAATAGATTTTTTTCAGTAGGTTTATATTTAAATTGTTGATGAGTGCATAAGAAGTACGACGAATAAAAACTGGTTTCATTCAGATAGAGTTATTGCATCCTCCGATGTATACATAATTCACATCCCATCAAATGTAATTACATCATTTATAAATTAATCCTCTTGTGCTATTATTACTTGCTTATTGTTCATTCATAGTTAATTATCTTGTCGCATATTGTTACTACTGAAATTCATATTCATGTTTAAATATGTATTTCACTAGTAAAAATATATACGTGTATTGCTGTTAAAAAATTGGCTGCTGTTTGTACGCTGAACGCAACCTTGTGGAAGCTTCGAGCACCTGAATTATAGATAATAATCGGCGGAGTTATGTAAACTAACAATTATTTTTAAGTATCGTGTTTTAAAAGGAAGTATACCTCTGTGCTGGCATTATTTACTACTTCGGTAGCGTAAGAAAATGCCGTGAGAAAAAATGAATTGCTGTAAATCACGTTCGTCACAGAATGCAGCAAATTTTATTTATAATCAAGTTCAAAATACGTACGATTTCCGATGTTCAAAGACGTATTGTAGATCAAAAGAAATGATTGTACGTTGTATGTACGACGGACAATCACATTTGAAATTCTGTACGGCTCGTGACTCAGCCAAGATTAATTCCAGATTTATCATCATCTCACAGTTCCCTCGGTAGGCTCGTCTTCGTAGATGGGATTGTAAAAAATCCGACAGAAAATTGAGGCAGTTTCATCGTTACCCGGTGCCTTATAAAAAAATACTAGATACTTTTTTTCCAACTAAGGTTCCCCTTTGTTTGATGGGACCCTACCAATTCCGTACCTCTCTATATCCAGGCTCTTGTAATCTTATGTAAAACATTCTAGTTGAAATGTGCATTTAAATAGAAAGAGATATTCCTTCAATTTCTTTTTTTTTTTTATAATTAAAGTTTTATTTCAGATGGTCGCAGTAACAGTAGAGTCATTAACGACCATCACTGAATGTGTATAAGTTGTTACATAATTCTGTTACATGAGTTTATATTAAGTAAAGAATACTAAATTATGAAAAATAATGGTGTTTAAATAATAGAAATGTTTATAATGAGTTTAGAAGATTAATTATGTTGAAGACGTCTAGAACATTTGTGATATTTTCCTCCTCATTTAAGTTACTTTTTATATCGTTTTTAAGGAGGAAGACTCCTGAATATCGGCGCGACGAGGCAGAATGCCAATGTTACCCACAAAATTAGCCAAAAATATGGGTTTTCGTCCTTATATGAGAATATTTTTCGTCAGGTACCTCTTCAAGAAAAGGAAAGACAAATCTGGCGGACTCTAATCATTATTTACTCAGAATATGTTGATATTTAGTAATATGAGCGTTATAATATGGACGAAAAATCGAAGTTACAAAGCCTCTGTTTATAAGCGATTTTTTATTCAAAACAGATTATTTTGATTGAAATAATGACCAGAGCGTGCCAGATTTGACTTTCCTCTTTCTAAAGAGAAACCAGACGACTGAAAAATATTCTCATATGGGGACGGAAAGTGTGGCCTCGTAAACTCATACTTTCCACCATTTTTGCTTGATTAACAAATAGAGAAAAAATAATTAATTTTACAAATCGAAGAAACAAAGATGAGAAGCTGGTGCAATTAAGTAAAATATGTTGAATAGTTACTATGGTTCTACAATATTGGCAATCCGGACGGGAGTGGTTTAGTTATTACGTATTCATGTGTTAATCTAGAGTGTCCTATCCCGTCCTGATACGCGTGAGAGTCACCTGATTCTTCGACGATATCGACGAGGATAATGATGTCAATAAAAATAGAGTAAAATGTTATACGTCAATGAGAATAAACGGATTTATCAAAAAGCTAAAAGCGATGCGTAGAATCTAAAAGAGGCGATAACGAAATCACATTAGATTTTATTATCCTTTGCGGTTAAAACCCGCGATACCCTGCTGACGTAATTTTATCGTCTACCAGGAACGTGAAACGTTCACGTTTATGATATTTGAAAGACGAACGCATCAATATTCAGCATAGCGCATAACTTTTCATTTAGTTATCATACGGAAACCGGAATCTTGTTTAATTTAAGGAAAATACGTGTAAACCGGTAATTTGACACAAGAGCGTGGATGCATCGTTATTCATTCGCTATATGAAAGAAACATGGAAAGCGATCCTATCTCGGTTTGCGAAATGCCCGTCAGAATTAGTGTACAATGATAGCGCAATTGCGAACGACATAATTGCCGTGCGACGACAGTACTTCATAATTTATTGCAAGTCAATGTTTACGTTGTAACGGTGATCGTGACGTTCTCGAGATGGAAACGTGTCTGTAATCAGAGGATATTTATGTACCACCGGTTAAAAAGACGTTGCAACAAACTTCTAACTGGGAGTTAAGAAACTGGTTCGAAATAGAATTTATTCATTACTTATTAGTTAAGAGCCGGGCAGTTTAAAAGAGAGTTCGTATTAACGGGAGTTAAACCGCGTTATCTCGAATAATTATTTTGATATCAATCGTCGGGCGGTATCGCGGCTAGTCTTAGCACCGGGTTAAGACACCAACAATGACGTATTTCAACTTTGACGCCCCTATTTTTACCTACGATTGCGTCAAACGTTGTTCGAGAGTTCTTGTAGAGGAATCAAATCTTCGACTGTGTTATCTTACTAAGCTTCTTTTAATTATTTATGTAATCTGTAAAAATATTAAAGCAGTCTACGTAAGACATCGTATATTCATCAGTTTTTTTTTGGGGGTTTTTTCACGTTTATTTCGTGAACTCTTCTTAGCTCGTGGGGAAAGATTACCTAACTCTTAAATAGAATATTATGTGATAATAATAAATAAATTTGTGTGAACGTCGTTTATCCATTATCGAAAATCATTGTCAGCTCTTCGTTATGTGTATGCAAATATGCGTTTGGAGATATGTAAAATATTTTGGTCGGTTTTAAGCGAGCGTGTCGGGTGAAGAATTTGTGGTCATTAAACATTCAACGATCATTTTTTTTTTTTTTTGAACAAGTTCGAGGAAGACACGTGGAAGTATAAACGCTCGTCAAGCTTCGTAGAAACGTTATGAAATCGACTGATTACGAGAAAGTACACAAGTAGACGATGAGAAACGTAAAGTAATGATTGATTTCGTGTCCGACTGTAATTAAGACCGTGAATTTTCATGCACTCGTAGAAAATCGTAGCGTGGTAGAATGCAGATGACGCACGCCACTTGCAGATGTACATTAATAGACGAGATGAATAGCGGATTGTTAAATTGACTGAATTATTATTTATCGCACTTATAATGTATGCGACTAGTCAAGTTGCTGTGAAGAGTTAATTTTGTTCTCACGGACACACGCAAGCACTTATTCCCATAGCTACTATGATTCATTGAATACTGCTTTTTTTTTTCTTTTTTATTCGTGTTCACTGGTTGGTTTTTCCCAGGTGAGTGTTGAGAAGGCCCTTGAAAGTCAGAAGGCCAAGGACCTTGGACAGACGTACGTAGTTGCTGATGCCTTCCTTACGGTGCTCGTTCCACTCTCCGGCATTCCGTGGTAAAATTAAAGTCTCACATTAAACAACCGTCGATACACGTGTAAGAAAGAAAAGAGATACAACTTATACGTGAAAGAGCTACTATTATTATACTCCGTTTATCCCATGTACCTTAAAACTGTATGAGCCGTAAG
>NW_017131915.1:390077-391703 GCF_001652005.2 Ceratina calcarata | reverse complement strand
TGAAATCAAAATTCTCTCATTCGACATAAGAACTCAAGATGTAATAACTTTTTTAATAAGATCGCAAAGCTTCTAACATTTTGTACAGTGTTTTATTAATGCAATATTTAGCAACTGTTAAAATTTCAATGCTTTGTTATTGTTTTTATGTAAGGGTTCATACAACGTTAAGCGTTGGTCTTCATAGAATTCTAAAACTGTACTTTTTAATTTTATTTGAAATCCTACACGTTTTACATGTGAGTTGTAACAGACGAAGAGGGGGCGTGGTTGTTTACGTGGATTACTACTACAAGTACAACATTTCTTCTCTCGGCCTGTATTCTTCGAAGAACGAAACTATGAATTAACTGATTCGAGGAAAACACTTCATTCTTACACATAGATACATGGTTACGCATCTTTCTCTCTCTCTCACACAAATCAATAAAAAAGTTCTCGTACACGGGTAATTTATGTCGTATTAATATGCTCTCATGCATTTTATCTTGATACCGCGTAAATTTAATTACGTGCCTCGTTTGTCATTCGGCGTATCTTCATTGTCTTTGTAGTTGTGCGACGGTACTTAGTGATCGTCTTGATACAATTAATGAACAAGTTTATAATTTAAGCAACAATTTTTCTCTCCGTTTCATTGAAAAATGCGTTTCAATGCTGTTCTACTCTTTTAATTAAAAGTATGAATTGATATTTAATTAAACAGATAGCTGTGCTTCAGAGTACTTAATTACTTTCCACAATTGCTGGAATCCACCATAAATTGTTCCCTCCCTTCTTTCATTCCGATATATATAATTATTTTCTACGTGATAATTATTTCATTTTGCACTGTCCTCGTAACATATAGTCATGCTTCGTTTTTACTTTGACTCTATTTTTACTCTATTTCCTAGAATTATTACATTCTCGACTAACTAAACGTAATTGACACAAATGAAAATATCAATACTGCAGTTTCGTTTATTAAATTCAGTATGTTGAAACTTTTCAATAAGGGTTGTATATGAACGTTTTTTGATGAATATATAAAATTGCTTCTTTTTAATTGAGTGGGAGAGAGAGAGAAAGGAAATACGTTACATAGATTGTATCGATTTCGAGACTTAAAACGTGAATCAAGCGTTTATTTCAGCCAACCTTTGACTGCCGCGTAGCCTTTGACCAATCTGGACCGAATTTTGCATACCCCTGTACTTCCTAGAAATCGAGCAGCGAGAATTGCAAACTATATACCGTGAAACCTTGACATCTCACCGCCCATGCTACTGATTTTTCATCCCCCTTTTGCTCTTTGTCAATAGAATCCCAAAACACTTTGTAAAATGTTCAGCGTATTATTAAACACCTACGGACAAATCTACGATGGTTTGATTTTTGTGCTAAAATAAGGGAGAATAAATTCAATACTTCTCTTATTTCAACTGATTTCCTGTTTCTATTGCCAAGTGGAAAATCTACGTTTAGGATTGAGCAAAATAAAATATTTAGTTTAACGAATGTATTTTAAATAACAATTATTTTTATCATTTAAGTATCGCAATATGCAAATCTTCTTTAGATATTTGCTTGCTAAATTTTTGTACATTACAGTGTTTATGTTCTTTACATATTCAATTTTCTCTT
>NW_017131915.1:380385-389916 GCF_001652005.2 Ceratina calcarata | reverse complement strand
AAAAGTGCGGATATTTAAATACATATATATTTATATATACACTGACAAATAAACACTTATAATTTTGATATCTCAATCAGCTTAACGCGGATTCCCTTGGTCTTTCCCCATTTTAAGGCCGAAAGGCATAAAATAAATCTATTTACAAATGACATTTAAAAAACGATATTTCATGTGCGTATTTCAAGCTAAAAGCGCAATCCAGGGGAACGCAACACGTTGACCGTGCGAGGCAAAAATCTATAACGCGATTCCCGAAGGACGAACGCGTGACAGGTTCCACTCAATTGTTTCGCGTGAACGTGAATGGTGGTGCCTACACCGATAAACGCGTATGTAGATGCGATTGTTCCGCGAGCGGCAAAGGGAGTGTAGGCAAGGGGCTTCCGGTAGAAACGTTGATCGATACTCCGCATCGATTATAATGTGCCAATGTTTACACTGCCGGTGTTATTTTCGACCCGTAAAACACGTACGAATAGACGAGAGAGGCGAAGGTACGCCGCCACGCCGCCGTGAAAATAAGTCGATTCGATAGCAGGCCTTCCTTTTTGCTGGCAGCTCGCCAGACGACCGTAGATTTTCTCGTGGCCCGTACATGCATACGTACACGAGCCTGGATAAGGCAAATCGACCCGTGAAACCCGCGAAGATCCTTTACGGTCGTTTTACTTCGTTTTACGAGCCACCGAAGCGACGCATTTTTTTTAGCCTCTTCGACTGAATTCTATATTTCCTCCTGCTTTTACCGTTTCATTTCCTTTCCAAGGGAATCCGCGTTAAGCTGATTGAGGTATAATATCTTAATAGCATTCGTGTGACAGATTAATGCTTCTTCATTTTCTGATGAAAAACGATGGTTGTTAATCGTTTGGAGAATCCATGTACGATGATATATAATCGAGAAAAGCATACATTTTATAAAGGAAAGAAAGAAAAATAGAACGGTTATTGTATTTTATATGGTGAAAGAAATTAACTACTCAAGATTGAACGGTGGCAGTCATTTTCCACGGTTTCATAAAACAATCAAAATTTTTGGGAACGCTGTTTATGAACGCAAAGGCCAACCGCATTTCGTAGTTAAACGCGTTTCGAAAATAGAAATATTTCGACGAGCTGAAGCAGTGTTTCTCAACCTTTCTCCACGATCACGTATAATTTAAATACCGGAAATATGAAAATAACAAAAGTATAAGTTTGTTCATTTATTATATACTTTAAGAGTGTATTGACCGTTCTAGGAATTTACCAAATTTATCCAAATCTTATTGTTAATATTATCTGTGAACACAATCAAATTCTTTAAAATAATTCTAGATTTGAAATTATGTTTGGGTAGGTCGCTTCTCATATAGGAATTCAACGTAATGATAAAACTGATGAAACAAATCCGGGTGATATTTCAAATATTCCTAATTTTCATGAAGAAGTGCTTGAAACATACAAAATTAGAATCAAAGAACTATGGAATACTACCTGAGTCAATTGATACTCACGTGGTTGGAAGGAATTTATATGAATATCAAATTCTAATGGAAAGCATCAGGCATCATCATCAAGACTGGGGACACATGAACTTTACTCACTCGTATCTATTAGTAAAAGGTCAGTCTATATGCAGTAGTTGCAGTGTATCAAATTCAATATCGCACATCATTTCTGCTTGTGTGAAATTCCAAAATGAAAGGAAACAGCTGAATGTCATGGACTTCAGTGAATATATGTGTTAAAATTCTGAAAGCACATCGGAGTTTATTAACTATCATAAGAAACCCATTTAATTTTATTATTTAACTTCGTTAAACAATGGATAAGAATTAATTTATACTCTATGTAAAGCACAATCATAATGGTTACTAATGATTAAAAAATTCAATAATAATAAGTTTGTTCAATACAGGAAGCGTTTAATCTGAAGTCTTCAGTTTTTTTATTTTACCTGAGAATCTGTAACATGATTATTCTAATTTAACACTAGAAAGACTGAAACTTAGTATATACCTAATTTGCCCAAAAGCAGTCAAAACGACTTCCTTGGGCAATCTAGTGTTAAAGAACTGTCGATTCCAAAATATTTGTTTATCCGATTGTATTACGATTTCACTTGTGAACCACTGGTTTTCTAAGTCAATTATTGCGCATGAACCGAGTTACGTTTGAAGCGATTTGTCTCGCTACATTCAACCGTAGTGTGAACGGACGTTGAGTCATTCCGGTTGCAGGACAAGCGGAAAAGGAACTCGATAGCGGAAAATTGGAAGACCGTGGAGAAGCGGGGGCCGATATATGTATTTATTTTTACTCCCTCGGGTACATATTATTTTGTACGAACTCGATGGGGTGCCGTTGAGGAATTAGTCGAAAGGGAAGGAACTACTTGGATTTCCCGATAAATCATGCGTTCCACTTGTTAAACTTCGGTAGCTGCCGTTTCAGACTGTTATGACAAGGTTCCCCTACCGCTCGACTTTCATCCCCTTTCACCCTCATCGATTGTATAGAACGCGAGGTGGATGCGCAGAAGCCGCGTTCGATAATATGGATCGAACCATTTCGCACACACAGCGATGGAATTTATAATAACAATTTATGAGCATCATAGCAATCACTGGCTGCAATTATTGTAGTCATGAATATGCAGTCAGGGACGATATTGAGTGGACGGCCTCCAAAATGGAATACCTACCTTACGATTGGACCAAACGGCTTGAATTTTCTTTGGGATTCTAGAAGATTCTTGTAGTTTATTTTGTAATGTGTAACAATAATTAAAAAATGTTCCTATTGCTATCATGAAAAAAGTAAAGGACACGATTTTTAACTTCTCTATTCAAATCACCAGCAAAAATGTGGAACATGCTTTTTTGAATTTAATTTATATGCATATACGAAGTTTTATCAAAATCGGTGAAAAAATGTTGGACGTCGGAACATTTTATTCGGTTTTATTCATTTTTAGCCGTTCGTAGCTTACAGAAACTCATTAACTGAATTCATTATTTTTGTACGAATGGAGTTTACATAAATCTGCATGGTATACATTTTAATTACGAGCTCAGATAAAAAAGTTTTTATCTTTTATCTGTAATTCCTATTAATTGCAGTTTCTCTTACAAAATCTTGTAAATTTTCAAAAAGAGTCAAGGCTCTTCATCTAATTGTGAGGTAATCATTCTGTTGTAGAGAGTGTCCATTTAATTCATAGATGCAAAAATTATTGCAGTATCAGAAAGATTTTTACTGCATTTATAACGTATCATAGTTTTATACAAAATGAAAGAGTTGGAGATTTTCGTGTTTTAGAACTGATCCTTCTGTTCCTTGAATTAAAACAGTTTAATAAAACATGAATTCTTTTATGGTTGTATACTTAAACACATTGTGCAACATCGAGTTGTCGTATATTTGAATTTTGAATTATAATTGAGCCTTATATTTTGAAAATAGCGTAAGTCCATTTATTTTAAAATCGAGATATTTAAAGGTTTACGTTTTAATAAATTTAAAAATATTAATAACTGATAACATGATACCATTCACAATTTTTGCACATTTTTTTTTATAAGTGCATAAAATCTGCTGTCTAAATAAATATAAGATAATAAAATGCACTTAAATTGAAGAAAACTAGAATTGATAATAATTAAAGCACGCGATAAGCAAATTCAATTGTGTATTATTAACTGAAAAGCATTTCTTGTACACACATGTCAAATTGATAAAAGAGTTGATTAAGAATCAGAAGATACATTCTTTGACCTTTCGAATGTTGCAGGAGTTAAGTCAAGGCGTGCTGAGTTAATTGTAAATGTTTCTGCCGAATGCGTGCTACCTAGTAGCAAAGTAGAACGACGAGTTTGAGGATATTTACAAGTCCCGGTCTAAATTTACGGCGTTTCTTTTTTATTCCGAAGCCTTCGGGGCCGAAGCGTGCTTACGAAATCGCACTATTTAGGGGGGGAAATTTAAATATTTAGCGAACGTCAGAGGCAGTTCCAGCGGTGTGAAACCGATACTGGTTTTCGTTTGGCAACGCACGGAGTCTCGCGAAGAGGGAAGCGTTTTAATTGTTGACCGGGCGTGGGAAGTAATCACGTTTACGCACGGGCTGGATCTCCGCACGTGCCACGACAGTTCGTATTTCATTAAGAGTTTTCTTTAACACTAAAACTGTCAGATTAGTTGCCTTATATGTATTGTAAAATGAAAACAATTTACTGAGTTTCTGTTTTTCCAGGGAAAACTGGAGCAATTCCTTCTTTACGTATAATACAAAAATAATCATCGAATGCATTCATATTAATTTTGAAAAGAATGTGAACAATGGATACGAGGACTGATAGCAAATAATGAAATTTAATTAAAATATGCGAGCAATTAATTGAAGTATATGAATAAATAAGTGAAACAATCCGTGCAATTAATTACACCGTACAAATACTTCAATACTTTCAACCTAATTAAATTCTTCATATATCATAAATAACTGGAAATGTTCTGCTACTGATAAATATGAAGTAGTCCATACACATTTATACATTCGTTGGATGTTCAATAAGAAATAAATGTGTTGTGAATTGGTACTCTACTGTGACGAATTGAGTAAAAAATTCTTATTGTCAGATTGATTGATAAAAACAGATTATTGGAGTCTAATCGAAACGTTTTCTTCTATCTGCTTCGTTCGCTGGGCAAGACACCATCTACCTATCGTTTATTCCGACCTTTACGAAACTTTTTTAATGCCAAGAAATTGGATACTCTTCGAAGGTCCGCGGAAGTTACTTAACCCTTTGAAACCCGAGTAATTTCTCTTGATTGAACCTAAGTACTTATCAGCGTTTAAGGGCCAATGTAATTCATTAAGTGATGAAGTTCCTTGGAAAGAAAAATTGATAAATAGTAAAAAGCCAATAAAAAGGCAATTATTCAATAAAGTGTTCTTTTTAATGGTCACAAATTGGTGTCTTTACATGCTGAAGGCAGAGATATATTGTAGTATAATATTTAAAAAAAAAAAACGGAAATTGCAATTACGTATATTTTTTGGTTGGAGCGCATTCTATCTATCTGCGGGAAGATAAAGCCCTTCGCAACCGTATGAAACCTGACCATTTTTTCCTATCTTCGTTCAAAAGAGAGAGTTATGGCCTGTCCCAGTTTGTGTGGAATCACCTTGTGTGCGTATTTTTATATCGTTTAGTGAAAATATGCAGCGGCTATATTTGAGATGCAACCTTGTGGGATTAAATATGCTGTGCCTGCCATAGAATAATTATACAATGTGTAATAATTAATGAACAGGTAAAGATTTTTAATCCACAGCAAAACGAGTAGAGAACTTTTAAACAGCGATTTTAATAAAAAAATCAGCCTTAATCCTTTCGCTATTAATGAAACTTAATTCTATTATAAGGAAAGACAGGATTGTGGTGTTGAAGTAAACCAGTGAAGGTACATATTTGGATTAGGTAGTCGCGTTAGACTGCCTCATTTAATTGTTGTCCTGTACACTCGCAATGGTTTCAATTGTTGTGCACATCAAAGAAGATTAACACGTCGCAAGAAACACAGTGGTGCACGTGCATACACGAGCGGGACAGCCTTTGCTGAAACCTATTGTAAGCCCCGGAAAGATTGGTGTACAATTCTGTGGAAGCATGACTTGAATTGTTTCCCCAACTTGCTATAGATAGGTCACGAATACCGAGGAATACGTGCCGGCTGTGAGGAAGAATACCGGTAGGAAACAGCTTCTAACCGTGCCAGTCTATCTTACGAATCGAAGACTCGTGATCCTTTGTCTTCTTATTGAAACCGAACAATGGAACTTAGAATATAATGACAGAAGATATATTATTACTGTGTATATATATAAATGTGAAAGCGATAAAACAGGGACGAGAGGATTAATCACGTTTTTGTACGTGTTCTTATTTAAATTTCGAATATAATAATGCAAGTGCATCGGGAGAATAGAACGGGAGAAATTAGAAGGAAGCGACAAGAGGAAAGGGAGTTCGGGGGAAGTTTAAACAGAGGTTCGTGCAATCTCGTAAAACTGTAGGAACTATCCTATAAATTGCATGAGAATGGGAGTACCCGAAAGTAACGTCGTTTTTTGTCACGTACAATGGCTGTAAAAAATATTGGCACACGTCCATGCTCTCCGACGATGCGTTCTCCTATCAAGTTTTACATTTAACTTTTACAATACTGGATTTTAACACAGTTCCAGGAAACTGTGTACCGTTCGGTAGTTTCAGGATATTGTGGAATGTATCAAAAACTAATACGTTTAAGGGCTAATACAATTGATAAAGTGATGGAGTTTTTTGGAAATAAGAATTGGTAAATAGTAAAGTGTCGATAGAAGAAATAATAGACTTATCATTCAATAAAATATTCGCTCATTTTAATGGTCACAAATAGATGGCTTTACATTTTCCTCTTGAAATATCAACTTTCCATGATATCGATATATTTAATATTTTCCAATAACTGAAACACAGATTGTTTTGTAAAATTATTTCATCGGGACGCGTGAAATACTGCACCGGCTGAAGGCAGAGATATATTGTAGTATAATATTTAAAAAAAAAAAACGGAAATTGCAATTACGTATATTTTTTGGTTGGAGCGCATTCTATCTATCTGCGGGAAGATAAAGCCCTTCGCAACCGTATGAAACCTGACCATTTTTTCCTATCTTCGTTCAAAAGAGAGAGTTATGGCCTGTCCCAGTTTGTGTGGAATCACCTTGTGTGCGTATTTTTATATCGTTTAGTGAAAATATGCAGCGGCTATATTTGAGATGCAACCTTGTGGGATTAAATATGCTGTGCCTGCCATAGAATAATTATACAATGTGTAATAATTAATGAACAGGTAAAGATTTTTAATCCACAGCAAAACGAGTAGAGAACTTTTAAACAGCGATTTTAATAAAAAAATCAGCCTTAATCCTTTCGCTATTAATGAAACTTAATTCTATTATAAGGAAAGACAGGATTGTGGTGTTGAAGTAAACCAGTGAAGGTACATATTTGGATTAGGTAGTCGCGTTAGACTGCCTCATTTAATTGTTGTCCTGTACACTCGCAATGGTTTCAATTGTTGTGCACATCAAAGAAGATTAACACGTCGCAAGAAACACAGTGGTGCACGTGCATACACGAGCGGGACAGCCTTTGCTGAAACCTATTGTAAGCCCCGGAAAGATTGGTGTACAATTCTGTGGAAGCATGACTTGAATTGTTTCCCCAACTTGCTATAGATAGGTCACGAATACCGAGGAATACGTGCCGGCTGTGAGGAAGAATACCGGTAGGAAACAGCTTCTAACCGTGCCAGTCTATCTTACGAATCGAAGACTCGTGATCCTTTGTCTTCTTATTGAAACCGAACAATGGAACTTAGAATATAATGACAGAAGATATATTATTACTGTGTATATATATAAATGTGAAAGCGATAAAACAGGGACGAGAGGATTAATCACGTTTTTGTACGTGTTCTTATTTAAATTTCGAATATAATAATGCAAGTGCATCGGGAGAATAGAACGGGAGAAATTAGAAGGAAGCGACAAGAGGAAAGGGAGTTCGGGGGAAGTTTAAACAGAGGTTCGTGCAATCTCGTAAAACTGTAGGAACTATCCTATAAATTGCATGAGAATGGGAGTACCCGAAAGTAACGTCGTTTTTTGTCACGTACAATGGCTGTAAAAAATATTGGCACACGTCCATGCTCTCCGACGATGCGTTCTCCTATCAAGTTTTACATTTAACTTTTACAATACTGGATTTTAACACAGTTCCAGGAAACTGTGTACCGTTCGGTAGTTTCAGGATATTGTGGAACCTGGGATGATGCTATTAATTATGAGAAGTTGAACAGTGCTATTAATTAGAAGAAAGTTAGTCTAATCATAAAATGAACAATACTATGCAATGTTAACGCGTTAGGTAAGGACTGTGCATTCGGAAATCGGAAAACTAATATCGAGCTATCAGAGATTGAAGTTCTGTTATGAACAGTTACATCACGGATAAACAGTACAGCAGTGTATTTTGTCCTGTCATTACAAACAGCGGAAAAGATGTCATTTCGCAAAATGACAACGCAAGACTTTATACCGTTCGAATCATCTGGGAAAAGATCAAAGAGCATTGATTCAGAAACTATGTCGTACGTCGTACATTCGTGATACACAGCGTCTTGCTGTTACCATCTGGAACTTTATTTAAAGGACGCAAGAAAATCTACAATTTAAGTTACCGGAATTCATAGCTGAAAAATTCAACGATTTTTGTAAAAATTTTATTCAATTCGCAATTTTCCACTTTGATTGTTTTAAGACTGTTATAAGTTAATACAAGTAAATAGGTATTATCATGTGAAACTCGTATGCAGAATTTGAAAGAAATTGAGAAGCTCATTTATGAAATTATATCAATTTTAAATTAATGTACCTCTCTTAAGCTAGCAGGACCAAATCAGCAGAATCACATCGGACCTAGTGAAATATTTAGTACTTATTTTGTACTAATTTGTACCACAAATAATAATTTTGTACCTCCTGCCGTTTTAAAAAAAAATCGTGGCACTGCTAGCTTAATATTAACCCTTTCGACTCCAATGTCGAGTGTCACTCGACATTGATTTTGTTCCACCAACTCCACTGTCGAGTGACACTCGACATAGTGTAATACTTCTTCGATTCGACTTATCCAGAACTTCGAATTAAAGGCTATGTAGGATTACTATTTTACATATGAAGTTCATTTTCATTGTGACGAAATTGTGTTACATCTGCAAATAAACAACTAACGTCCATTTTACAATATCATTAACCAATAAAGGCTTGGAGTGGAAAGGGTTAATTTAAACGTCTACTTGCAGTCGATTATGTTCGTGTTTTCTGGTTTCCTCACGAGCTTCCAAACTTTGTTTTTTTGCGAGCGATTCGAGTTCCTCATTCATCGCGTTCTTCCACTTCTCTGCTTTGATGCTCTGTACTGACTCTTTATAGGAGAGTGGTTCCTGTGCCTCGGTCAGAAAAATGTTACTCCAGAGATCACAATATCTCTGAGGGGGTCTGATATCTGAATAGGTAGGGCTCCTCGATATCTGAATTCGTACCTTTGATTTTGTGGTGGCTCGGTTGATACCTCGAGCTCAACTTGTTGAGGTGCTTCGACTTCCGTCTGCGGTTGGGCATCCAGCTCCTCGTTATCTTGGATCTGTTCATTGTTGCCGTCATCCGAGTCCTCTTGCTCAGGGACACGTTCCTCGTTAAATCATACTTCGTTGTCGGTGCATTCACTTGGCGTAGTTGTCTCTTCGAATTTTCCAGTGAAGATCATATCCCTTGCTGTTTCGATCTTGTTGTCATCTGGGAACAATACTCTGTACCCTTTCGTCTCCTTCTCGTAGCCTATAAAGAGTCCTCTTCTTGCTTTTGCGTCTAGGGCACGACGCTTCTCTTTCGGCACATGGACGAAGACTTCTTCTCTGAACGCATGA
>NW_017131915.1:374049-378001 GCF_001652005.2 Ceratina calcarata | reverse complement strand
AAATAAGTACTACATATTCCACTAGGTCCGATGTGATTCTGCTGATTTGGTCCTGCTAGCTTAAGAGAGGTAATTAACGTGTGTTCCTGTGGAGTTACATTGCTGCATTAAATTGAGAAAGAAAATAAGGAAAATATAGTCTCAGGATTTGAGAATTTTCTATAATAATTCAAACGAGAAGTAATATTGCTAATTCGATTTGAGATGATTTGAATGTTCTAAAAGCGACACGATGTAGAGCAGAAAAACGGGAAGCGGAAGCCGATTCGCATTAATCGAGAAAATTGACCCCGGAAGTGAACGACCCCGTCTCGTCTTCGGGATTTATTCTTCCTTCGAACCAGAAGCGACGAAGTTTTAAGGGACGCCCCCGACCTGACAGTGGTGATATTAAGCCTGCCAGATTTATGGTGCCCGCTCACGAAGTCTATTGTGCCAGCCACATCGGTCGCCTTCGACTCGCCGACTCGGAAACTTTAAGAACCTTCCTTCATGAATGAAACTAAATAGTGTATCGCGTTTCTCCATAGTTTTAAGTACCGAGAAACTTTAAAAGGCAAGAACTAATGGTCTCGCTGTGATATGAACGTGCATAATGAAGACTGGCTTTCTATATTAAAATTACGTCAACACGATTTTCGTAAATCAATTTAAAATCGTGATCAACTGTTTGGAAATTGATGAAAAATCATTAAATACAATTGTCAAATATATTTACCCTCTGATTTGTGAAATTATCCTGTGATATTTATCGAAATCGGTCTATTGATGGCTGACGGGGTGCAGGTATGTGCCGTACATAATGCGCTTATCGTGTTACCGAGCATACGGTGCACATCGTTCGGCGATGTGGAAAACTCAGGAAAATTTAATTCTGCGCGGCAGATAACGTTGCAAATTTCGGTGTATCGGAACAACGGCTACGGACTTTGATTCTATCGGCGAGCCAAATATCCACTGTACTGTGAGGACGGTTAATTAGCATGCCATTGTGACTTTCCCTACGCTGACAATATTAAACCAAAGAATCTTCTGCCTTTTATGACATGATATTGGTATGAAATTTGCATTTTCGTTTCAGACACAAGGCTTGCTTGCAGCCAGTAATAAAACCTTGCGCAGTATCAGCGGAACGTATAGGGGAATGCAGAATGCACGTAATAAGTAGGAGAAGGGACGGGAAAAAATAGTAATTGCGTACCTTTAAACGTTTATTGGTAGAATTAGGGAATAATAGAGGAACGTGAAAAGGGGGAACGTTTTCGCGAGAGTTTCACGTATAAACGAGCATCAGTTAGCTCCAATAAATTCATTCCCTCGAATGAGCAGCGGAGATTATCCACTTAAATTATTTTCTTGTCGTCTTTGCCACAGGTAAAGCGGTCGTTTCAATTGATTGGTCGATCATTTGGATTTCGCTGGATAATCCCCTCGGGTGATTCTTTGATCACCTATTATCACGTGCGACGTCAGCCGAAACTTATTTCCGTTACTGTTATTTCAATCTGTTGATTTACAATATACAAAGTAACGAAGCAACGGTGAATTGAATGTCAACCATAAAATGAAAATTAACAATGCGACGGTATGAGTTCCGTGCGTGTCTCCTACATATTCGCGTATATTATTGACATCTCCATCCTACCACGAGCGTATCGGCATGCCCACGCTTGCGGATAAATTATTGATAACTTGTCAACAAATCGGTTGTCCGATATTAATTTCAAACGTCCGTAACCAGAAAAGGATTATGATTGATTGCGAGTCTTCGCTTCGAATTGAAATCTAACAATAAGAACTACCGTGCTATAAATAAATCCGCTGACAGTGGAATTTGAATGAAGCATACAAAATGCGATGACATGGAACACTTCATCCCAGTAAATCAAATTAATCCTGCAGTTCTCAATTATCAATATTTTGAAATATTGTTTGTGAATTTACTTGATTTACTGTTAAGATTGTATGAACCCTTACGTAAGAACAACGACAAGGCATTGAAATTTTAATAGTTACTAGATATTACATTAATAAAATACTGTACAAAATTTTAGAAATTTTGCGAGCCTATTAAAAAAGTTATTACGTCTCGAATTCCCATGTCGAATGACAGAATTTTGCAATTTTGTATAATTTTTAATACACGATTTAAGAATATTTGAACATTGAAATAACGTCAATTTCGAGGATATTATTTAAGATACAGAATAAAAAGTATGCAGAAGTATGAATTATAGGACATGTAGCAAGTCACGTACAATCCACTTAAATAATGCCAAAACTGTAGACTAGAATATTAGAAATTATGCGTTAAAAATTCCTTATGACAGGAAAACAAGTTGAACAATTTTGTAAATCTTACTCCTCTGTAATTATAATTTTTCCTAAAAGTTTATTGCTTCAAATAGTAGATACAGCTTTTTATTACATGTCTTAAACTTTTGGCAGAGGTCTTATGGCTCATACGACCTTAACTATAAACGCAGCGGTGAGCAAACGAAATAAATGAAGAATCCGTCTAATTGTAAGTTAAATCCACTAAAACCGCACGATTTCAGGGGGAAAAGGTCCGCATAATCCTCTATCTCTGTACGTATTATCAAATGGGAAACATCACCAGTAATACTACGACCCCTTATCTCAGCGTTTGGCGAGCGAACACACGTCATAAAATTTACCACTGTTTGCGCGAACTGTCTACATTCAGAATTTAAATAGCCTGGCTTTATAAAGGTTAATGGTCTACGGTTTGTTTATACACGGCCGACCCCTTTGCAATAAGTACTCCTTCGAACCCAATCAAAAATCGCTCGACCGTGCCACGGCGGCCAGGCCACCCCTCGCGATTGTAATAAGGCCAGGAGGATAGGGTGCTATAAAGAATGTCCCCGGAGGGTACGACGATGTGAAAAAGAGCCGCCCTTTTTTCGTCTCTCTCTTTCCCCTTCCCCACGTGAAGTTCCTTCACGGTAATATTCACCTTCTTCGTCCTCTACAAATGTAACCAACCCTTTCAGAATCCGCTGTAAACTAATAAAATCGCGTATAGAATTATAGCTGTAACTTTATGTTTCACGGAATACAAGAGTTTATGAGAATGTTTGTTTGAGAGAAAACACGCTCTTTCATTTTGTCCGTCTGTATAGTTTGCTATGTAAAGATGAAACGCTGTGAGACGCGTGGGTGGTCTCATTTTCCAGCCGTACACTTTAATTGAACAAACAGAATGTCTGTTATCAGCAAGATAAAATTGAGCATCTGATTGAGTCTTCTTTTGTTGTTGGATATAATATAATAATTCCCGTATTATATCGTTTGTGTGCTGTGAAGTGTACTTTTAGACCCGTTTTCAACAATTCGCGATTCATATTTGCCTTTTCCCGAGCAATTTATGTGTCCTGGTTTCTCTTAGTTATAACCTCTCTTAAGCTAGCAGGACCAAATCAGCAGAATCACATCGGACCTAGTGGAATATTTAGTACTTATTTTGTACTCATTTGTACCACAAATAAAAATTTTGTACCTCCTGCCGTTTTCAAAAAAATCGTGGCGCTGCTAGCTTAATATTAAGCTGGCAGGACCAAAAGTTAAAATTAATGAAAATGAATAAATCAAAGTTGATACTTTAGTGCTGAATTTGTACTAATTTGTACCATCAAAAGAAATTTTGTACCTCTCACCATTGTCATGGAAATCGGAGCGATGCGAGTTTAACGTTAAGCTGGCAGGACCAATAGTTAAAATTGATAAAAATGAGTAAATCAAAGTTGATACTTTAGTGCTGAATTTGTACTAATTTGTACCATCAAAAGAAATTTTGTACCTCTCACCATTGTCATGGAAATCGGAGCGATGCGAGTTTAACGTTAAGCTGGCAGGACCAATAGTTAAAATTGATAAAAATGAGTAAATCAAAGTTGATACTTTAGTGCTGAATTTGTACTAATTTGTA
>NW_017131915.1:362941-373148 GCF_001652005.2 Ceratina calcarata | reverse complement strand
ATGTAACTCCACAGGAACACACGTTAATTACCTCTCTTAAGCTAGCAGGACCAAATCAGCAGAATCACATCGGACCTAGTGGAATATTTAGTACTTATTTTGTACTCATTTGTACCACAAATAAAAATTTTGTACCTCCTGCCGTTTTCAAAAAAATCGTGGCGCTGCTAGCTTAATATTAAGCTGGCAGGACCAAAAGTTAAAATTAATGAAAATGAATAAATCAAAGTTGATACTTTAGTGCTGAATTTGTACTAATTTGTACCATCAAAAGAAATTTTGTACCTCTCACCATTGTCATGGAAATCGGAGCGATGCGAGTTTAACGTTAAGCTGGCAGGACCAATAGTTAAAATTGATGAAAATGAGTAAATCAAAGTTGATACTTTAGTGCTGAATTTGTACAGGTACAAATTAGTACAAAATAAGTACTAAATATTCCACTAGGTCCGATGTGATTCTGCTGATTTGGTCCTGCTAGCTTAATTGAGGTCTAGTTATATGCATACGGAAGAGGGAATTGACAGGTTCGTTGGTATTGTGTGCTCATCCATCGTGATCGAATCTGCAAATAAGTTTGCCTGTGTATAGATTTCCTTCTCCCTTCGAAGCGTACATATCTACTCAGTTACTTATTTGCTCTCAGGAAGCCACTCGATCATTCTTCTCTATTGGCGCAATCTTTGGTGCATTATCTAAATCAGGAAATGTTTTCAATTTTACCGTAACCATTTCGTTTAGTTCATTATAATAAGAGATGCTTCCTTTCTGTCGAATGCACTATTCAAGTTAGCGTGTTTTAACCTGACTTGGTTATAATAATTGAAACACATTGTAATTGAATTATATAATTCCATTGCATTGTACTTCAATTACATAGTAATTAAATTATTTAATTTCATTGCACTGTATTCCATTTACATAGTGATTGAATTTAGTAATTCCATTCCATTGTATTCCAGTTACATAGTAATTAAATTATGTAATTTCATTGCATTGTATTCTAATTACATAGTAATTTAATTATGCAATTTCATTCCATTGTGTTCCAATTACATAGTGATTGAATTGTGTAATTTCACTACATTGTACATCAATTACATAGTAATTGAATTATGTTGCATTACATAATTCTAATTTTTCAGTTAATTGACTTGCTAATTAATTGAAACATGAATGTAATTGAATTATTTTGTAATTATAATTGGTGAAGTAATACAATTGTAATTCTTTACAACTCTAGTTTTTACAAACTGGCAATTCTGAGTTGCTCATCATTAGACTGCAGATCTATACAAAATAAAACATTTATGGTATCAACTTAAATCTGTTTATTTGTTTGATCATTTAAACATTGGAATATCCATTTAAGTTGTCTTGAATCTTGCAGGCAGCATTTATAATTTTTGCACATTGCATTTGCTTATAATTGCATAAAATCCGACGTATCTCTGTGGAAGCATTATACTGATTGGATAAATAGTAGATTCGCTTTTTATCAGTTCTTCTCACGAAGGACAGACACTGTTCATAATCTATACTACCCAAGTCTCTATTTTTGTAACACCTTTCATTTACAGGAATAAAAAGTGTTCATTCTTTTAGCCTTTATTCATTAATTTTTCCATACACGTGTGCATTTACTTATTATTAAAAACTATACTTCATAATATAATATTATTATTATTAATTACAAAAATGTAATATAAAACGACGAAAGTTTGAACGGTAAATATGTATCATTAACGTATGACGAAAATAACGATGTCAGATAATTATTGAATAATTAGACGTTGATCAAGCAGTTGAGCGTTGGCCAAGCAAATGACTGAGTCCATGGTTGGTAAAGTGCAAAGGTATCATCTTCCATCACGATGGCAATCGACCATATTCAATCCAATAGAAACACTAACTAAACATGTTAAGCACTGTTGGACGAGATATGCGCTACATACCTACGTATGTACATATAATACACCCACACTGCAGCTATTACCTATGGATGTTCCTATTTGCAAAGTAATAACGTACCGAGCATTCACAAATATCGATTCGGGTTTTCAATCAAAAATAACGCTTTCATTCTTAAATGGAATTTTATTACACAAAAGGAAATGGGCAGGCAGATGGATTGTCGATGGGAAATCGAGAAAAGTTATTTCCAGTAATGAATCGCGGCATGTTACGTCGAATTGGTGGGTGCATTAAAGGCAATTTGTATTCGTATCTGCGGTTACAATTGAACCAGGCTTTTATCTTTATATAATGTCAAATCGCTGCGCGCATTGCGAAACAAACTGCACTGAAAACGATTCAGTATTTAATCGCGGAATAATTTCAGCATCTTTTCATTTCATTCCAAGAGACATACTGTTTCCTCTTTTTTTAACTTATGCAACGGCCAGCTGGGTTAATTGAAATAAATTATGAGCAAGCAGTGCATGTTCTTGAATCATATGTTTTTTATTTCAGAGTTTGATTAGGTCCTTAATGATTTTAGGCATAGTATTACGTTCGAGGGATGGGTAATCCTTTTTTATGTAAAAGGATATAATCATTTTCTGGAAATCATCGATGGAAGCATCGATAATTAATTTATTCATACTAATACATTCATCTACAGTTTATATAAAAATTTTAAAAATATATTTATAAAGATAATAAATAACTTCTCAAATTCTTATTAAAATGGAAACTTACATCCACTTCGTGTGTCATTCATGAATAAATTAAAGAAATTGGAAATCATTGATAGAATTATCGATCTTTAATTAATTTATTCATAATAATACCTTGTCCCAATTGAATTAATTCCATTTGCAGCTCGATGGATAATCGTAAGTACAGGCGGATAGAACATATATGATTATCTGTAAGATGCGATAAGAAGTAACGGAGCATGTTCCCTACGAGACTGTATTCCCCAATGTTAGTTGACAATTGTTGTAAATTATAATAAACTCTCGCGTAATTACATTCGCGTACTTCTTTCTGTTGCAGTGTGAGAAGCGTAATGCACAAATATCTGGAAAAGAAGAAGGAAGTTAACTTCGATAAAATATTCAATCAAATGTTCGGTGAGCATATATTTTAAATATATTCTCTATCTTCTGTTCGTACTAGTAAAGATTTCCTGATCATCGAATTAACGTTCTAAGCGATGGTCGATTAATTAACGTTGCCATTCAAGCGTCTCCGTGTCAGTGAATGAGAAAAGTGGAATAATCCAGCTGATCAAATTCAAGCGAGGAAGCAATATTATTTGTAACGAGCTGGGCACTACTTAACTGACAGAAATCCTGTCGATAGAGAAAATTTTAATTGATTGAACGGACGGAAAACGGAAATCCTCCTGATTGGATTAATTTTCAGATTTCTATTGAGACGTTTTTATACGGATTATTGTATATAACGCAGAGTTAATAAGAATTTAATTATTGTATAAACTCAGTGAGTAATATAAGAAGCTTCATTAATTTCATTACAATGCTTCAACAAAATCCATTTTCACTGATTAGAGTAAAAGAATGCATCAATCTAAAGTTTACAGCTTCTTTTCATGAGGGATTAATAATACTTTATTGTTATGTATTTGTTTTTATTCACCTTTACAGCTAAGACTTTGGTTTACATTATTCTTACTAACTATCTTACTGCAGGCCAGCTCACTCATTGCTTCACACACTCATTTTCAATCTTATTCTGACCTAATCGATTATCTATTCTATTATATTATTGCCTTCCTATAGCACCTCCTATTCGTCCTATTTGTTAACTTTTATACAAGATGGTTCACCAGATATATTATCATCTTGATTTTCTTCGTTATTATTACACGTAGCATTAATTTAGTAAAAGTATTATTAATGCAGTATTATAAGTAAGTATACATAATATTAATTTAGTAAAAGTATTATTAGTAAGGTATTAGGCATACAGGGTGATTCAATAAACATTGCAATTTCAATTTTCGTCGTTATTATTGTACGTAGGAAAGAATGTTTATATACAGTGTTGAATGTTTTCGAGAGAGGCACGTTCTTTTATTGGAACTATTTTCTATGTGGGCGTGTAGTAGAGATATGAAGGTCATCAACCTTTGTCAAATGGGATTCTATAGTTTTTCCTGCACCGATCGATGGAGTTTTATATTCTCTACAAGAAAAGTATTGACCTATTAATATCGAAAATGCATTAGTTAAGGAGATACCTCGGGAATCATCATTGGACCAAACTTTATCGTAGGACCACTGATTGAACATAAATATGCAGATTTTTCTACAAATACTTTATGGTCATTTTTACTTATTTCTGCAACAATAATAACGAAAATTGAGGTTGTAATACCTTGTGAACCATCCTGTACAACTAATGCCTGTTTATTAATAATAGTCAGTATTAAATGTTGATTTATATTAAATTATCTTATGAATTCGTCTCGTAGATATTGTGAGAACGATGAAAAAATAGCCAAGTTTCTAGCTTGAATGAGCTATTAGATTCATGACACGATGTTCATACAAATTATCTTTGCGATCCGCTAGAATAGAAAAGAAGAATCGATAGCCGCGCGATGAATTTTTTTTTCTCTGCTCTTTTATCGCGCGTTGATTATTTCTCGTTCCTCTCTAAGTATAGTTGGGTCTGCAAATATCTCCGCTTTTTACGCGTAATTATAGCCTCGCAGCGATAGTCATCCGGCTGGCAAAGGGAATTGAAAATCAATTTTTGCAACCGCTCGCTCGTCGAACTGTACACTGATTGACCGACAAAACGCACATTTCTTTTCATTTAGCAAAACGTACGTGTCCCGCTGCCTGACGTACCAATAAACTTGAAAAAGTGATAAGAATGCCGATAGCGACGTCAAACACCGCGACAATCGTTTTTTCTGTCTACTTCCGTTCTTTCAATATTTTACACGTTTCATTCGCGATCTTTTCTTTTAATAAAGTTTATAACTGTTTTAATAAATGCAGTCAGGTACTCTTTCTTGTCGAGAGAATTTTAATGAGATGGAAACATGTGCAACGCTGAAAATACTTGGTTTATAAAAAAGGGAACGTTTTAGGTAACAAACATTTACGATAAATTGATTAAAATAGGACTCCTCAATACAGATGCTGTAATCAGTTACAGGTTTTAAATGAAAGAGAGAATTTAATTTTGTTTTATTTCAAA
The DNA here is from genome assembly GCF_001652005.2 of Ceratina calcarata. NCBI lineage: Eukaryota > Metazoa > Arthropoda > Insecta > Hymenoptera > Apidae > Ceratina > Ceratina calcarata. The sequence continues at coordinate 367,967 of NW_017131915.1, read as the reverse complement.
TCTTTTTCTTATTAAAATCTTAAGTCAGTTTTGGGATACGTTAATTGCACAATTTAAGGGCGTCTCATTCTCAAAATGGCGAGGCTATCGATCAGACACTGTTTAAAATAAGATCCACTTAAATATAACGTTTAACGAGAAGTAATTTACTCAAACGTCATGTAAAACAAATTATGATAAAATATACTTGATAAAAAATACATAAGAAGTGATAAAACAAAATACGTATATCCTTAATTATAATTATGTATTAGCATGTGACCTCAAAGTTACATGAGCTCATAGAGGGTTCACTGAAATTCATGGTACATTAAAGGCGATGACGAAAGATTCAATACGTGGCATATAAATCTTAATAATCGACAGTGAATGATTTATTAACTTCATTTTTCATACCCGCTGAGGTCTGAAGAACGCGTGAGTTAGAAAGAAAAAAAAAAATTGCACGTAAGTAGGTATGTGGATCGAATGACGTCTTATCTTCATTATCGTTCATTTTTTGTTCTTCGAGTGGTCTCTGGACGGCTGTTAGACTCCTTCAAGTTCTGCCACATTCTTCTATCCCTAATTAGAAAACAAGCTGTTCTTGCTTAACAAAGTGCGACCACTTTGGCAGCTCCTCTTTTAAAATAAGGCTACTGGTATGTATTTCCTTTCCAATAACAGCGTCACGTTACACAATTTTTTATACTTTTCCTTTTACCGTATCGCAATTTAACACAAATGTTATCTTGACATGAAAAAAAATATTTTGCTTAGTACATGAATTGTTTTCCACTATCAAGCTTTGGTGCGTCATAGTATAATTTTTTGATTACTACGAGCGTAACGATAAAACATTACATAACACGAATCAAGGGACATGTGCGTGCATAGTATTTATCTCGTAAATGACCTAATCTAAAGCCTGGCGTACAAGCACAGTGAATTTGATCAGAGCAAAAGTTCGTGGCAGAAAGATAGTCGATCAGAAAAGTTCAATGTTTTATTATTAAACCCACCTCGTACCTTCATACGTAAAAATATTACATGCAAACATTTATTGTAATCTTCGTACTGTAGTAAAGATAAATAAATGAAGTACGAAGAATTTGTAATTTGTTTGCGTTTATAAAACAAGGGTAAGTTAAGTTAAAAGAAGGTAACAAGGTAAGTTAAAAGAATTGCTTTCATAATAAAACTGTTTATTAATTCCGTTCACTAAAATGGGGCAGTGATTGGTGATTAAGCTTGTTCAGGGCAAACCTTAATGAAATACATCCGTTGCTTAAGATGAAAGTTGTGTTCGTGAAATCCACTGTCCCAGCCAATTATTTAAGATCATTTATTGTAATCCGCCTTAATGAAACACTGGCACTGTTTCACGAATCAGGGCACTCAAGAGTTGTACATCAGAATTTTTAGACAAAAACACTATCGAAAATTCATTTACATTCTGTTATGTAACTATGAAACATAATAATGTTTAATGTAAACAAATATACTAATAATAAATCGAGAGAACATCTGTTGGTAAATGCATTTCTTGCACCATTTTTTATCGTAACCTTTGGATATAAAAAATGCCAATTAATGTTATGACGTTGTTACGTTTTTGTAATTATTCTTACACAACACTAATTAACTTACTAATGGTCTCTCATTAGCGGTCCGGTTATAAGTATGTTTCAACCTTAATTATGACGTTATTAATATAAATACAGAGCTCATAAATTATTTAGTCAATGTCGATTGAATAATTCCTGCCCAAGAGAACACGAACTTTATATATATTCAGAATATATTAATCTCATTACAATTTTAATTAAGAGAATCAATAAAAAATACATAGAAGTAATTAAACCGTGAAACTGATCAGTGGAACGGAAAAAACGTGTTTGATTATTATAATATACGTGTCTTTTATTTTGCACCTTTTTAAAAGTGATGATTAATAAGACAATTACTATTGATTATTCGGTGTAATATTTCTTATAGAGGTTCAGTGATCGAATTCTCATTTCGTCCGTTTACGTGGCGAAAGAATATTTCTAATCGTGATATCTATCAAAGTCTCTAATAAACTTGTCCCGTCGCCGATAGCGAGGAAATAATATCACAGCTATAAATTTCAGGATGATTGAAGTATATCGGTTTACCATGTAAACGATACGTGAGGTAAATTTCGAATTCGCGTTCAAGTAGAAGTTACGAGTTTTCGCAGTTCAGGGTCAGGCTTTTCTGCCGCGATTTAGGTCAAACATGACCTAACTACTCGTTTTCGGTCTTTCATACGTATCCACCGTTATACAAAATGATCTTTCGTCCTTGTTCCGTGCCGCGATTCATCTCCTTACTTTTTCATTTCTCACATTTCTTCTATTCGCATCCTTAAATACGTATCTCGTTCACGCTTTAAACATTTTTCACGCAATTATTGGATTACTTGCGTAACGTTCCCAGTGATAATAATTAATGGTTAATAAGTATTAACACTAGAAAGACTGAAACTTAGTATATACCTATATTGCCCAAAGCAGTAAAAATCACTGCATTNTTACTTCACTTGGGAAAAAAATAATTTATGCATTATTATTTGTACATTTGCCCAAAAGCAGTAAAAATGACTTACTTGGGCAATCTAGTGTTAATCACTGTTGGAATATAAATATTGCCACGAGTCCCTGAAACGTTCAATCAATCAAAGAAACGAGCACATTGTATGATTCTTAGAAAACAGATTCTAAACTCAGTTCATTAATTACAACGAAGGAGTACAACTAATGTTTACTGTCTCAGTTATTATGTAGGACTAAATATTATCATTTATTAGAGATGATAATGCAATTTCTCAAGAAGTAACTTCGGATCATAAATGCATAGTTTTTTTTGTTATCAAAGTATTTTACAATTCATCCATCTCGTAGAACCTTGCTCATTGTTTGCCGCTGTGAACTTGCCATTTTTCTTCGCGAAAAAGTTATTTGCCGTTGATAAGAAAGTTAATTTTATACGCGACGTAAATTTATGCGCATTTATCGGCTCTGTAAGTAAATTTGAAAAACTGGTTTCCGGCCGTGGTTGGGAATGAATTATCGAAATAATAACGCGGCCGAGCATGAAGTTTGTCAAGAAATAAATCTGGCCCTAACCAGGCCAAATCTGATTGTTTAAGGGGCGACTGTTAAGCCCGGCTCATAATTATTCATGTACCGATGTAATACTTTTTAAGTCGGCTTCATGGAGGCGAGGCACGCGAGCATAATCGACCGACCGATCGAGCATTCTTTTTCATTTCTGATTGCAGGTTACCTGTTGTTCAAAGACTTCTGCGAGAACGTGGCCGAGGAGCCGATTCCGCAGTTTAGGTTTTACGAAGAGGTTCGTCTCGTTATGCCGCAGAGGCATGAACAGTAATTTAAGTTCGAGTGGCGTGGTGGCACGCACCGCCGTCCAACTCCCATAAGGAATTTCTGATTTATGCATTGTAGATCAAGGCGTACGAGAAGCAGGAATGCCCGGAAGAGAGGAAAAAGCTCGCCAGAGAGATCTACGACAATTTCATCATGAAGGAACTGCTGTCCCACTCCCATGTGAGTAATATACACGTATACACGTATGTGAATGTATGTATACATATAACGTTTGTCCGTCGCCAACTTCGTCGCCGTCGAGTCTCTCATCGACTTTCCCGAGACGGGTGGACTCGTTTTCTTCTCGTAACGATACGCGTGAAACGGTTTACTGAAATAAAAGTATCCTCCGCCCCCGCCAAGTCCCATTGTGCCACCGCCATTGTTGGCCGCCGAAAGTTTCCGCATTTATTCACCGTCGCACGGTGATCATATTCTTCTTACCGAGTTCCAGCATCCAGGTTCCGAGCATCGGAAGCTCGAAACTTTCCAGCCATCGCCGGACGTTAATGTATCCTACCGGTGAAGAAGGGATTAGAAGTTTAAATAGATGTTTCACGGTGCTTTAGACAGCGACATTTTAAGATCCCTTTTAAAGACCCTTTATGAGCCCTTCAGGCGAGCTGAGTAAAGAATTTATTAGAATATAATTAGAAAGTAAATACATTGACCGACACGCTTCAAAACAGAATGTTCGAATAATTAATTTTTTTTTAATGTTAGGAGACCTTCCTAAAAAATGTGTCGACAAAAATGAAAGAAAAATAGCTCTTAACCAGAATAGAAGAAAGTGAAGGGACTTCAGTGATAACTTCTTTAATGTTGGAGCAATCAACTTAAATTTTGTTGTAAATGTTAGGAGAACTTCCTAAATAATGCGTCGACAAAAATTAAAGAAAAAGCTATTAGCCAGAACAGAAGAAACTGAAGGGACTTCTGTGATAATTTCATTAATGTTGGAGCAACCAATTTAATTCTTTTTTAAAAGTTAGAAGACCTCTCTGAATATTGTGCAGAAAAAACATTAAAGAAAAATTGCTATTAACCAGAATAACAAAGAAAGGAGTGAAGGGACCACCATGGATGTTAGAATGAATACGCAGTTGAACAAAGGACCACTGTACTACATGTATAGATTGTTTCGAAAGTTTGGTATCAGGAGTGAGTTAAATTGTAAGGGAGAGAGTGGAGGATTACTCTGGGACAGTTTCGCTTACTTCTTGTTACAGTTATTTAGTATCGTACACAGTTTTACACTTAAACGTAATTCAATACATTGGGCGTGGGTTGTAAGAGCACGTAGTAACATTTATTAGCTCATACATCTTGAAGACACTTTAGAACTCTCTATCTGAATATTATTTTCTAAGAAGTGAAATATACTTCCTACAATACAGATAACTTAGTACATGCTAACACATGTTTTATGCTTATTACATATATTATATTAATGTAAAATATACGTTTTAGATTTTCATTAGTGATCCATATAAAGAAAATTATTTTATATATAATAACTAATTTATTATATCTAATATAAATTTGTAGTATAAACTAATAAATAGTAATATGAACTATTATACGTCTAATATAAACTTTGCGATTCTATCTAATAGCCACTTATTCCATTTTTT
>NW_017131915.1:360370-362920 GCF_001652005.2 Ceratina calcarata | reverse complement strand
TATGGAATTCGTTCCGGAGCAAAGGTTGTTTCAACGAGACAGTTTTAGGAATAGTAACAAAAGTTCTCTTGATACATCTTTAAAAAAATAAAATAAAATATATTGTAACATGACAAATAAGGTGCAATTAATCTGGAGGTGACAGTATTCATTACAAAAGTTAAAAGTGAGTAATTAATGATTTTTCGGTCCGCGAGTGACGGAGGAAAAAAGCGTCGATAATAACTCGAGGACGTCGCATCGATCCACTCTATCGTCTATAGTACTAATCATGGCAGATGAAAAATTCAAATGATAACAAACGAACCGTTTAATGATTACGTGGACGTGAATTAATTTTGAATCTTAAGCTTTTGAAGCTCAAGCAATCGCAATTCGGTGGTGGCGAGCTCGCTTTTTAAGAACGTTGATCAAGAAAATGAAAAAAAGAGAGACGGAAGAGCAAGTAAGCCATGAAACATTCATCGTTTTATCTTTGACTCATGAAGGAAAAAAAGGCGCGGCGAAAATCGCTCTCGGCAGCATGAAAGAAAAATAGGAAAAGCTTCGCGGTTCTCTCCTCCTCGCGCGCGGAGCTTCCGCATGAATGTTTGAATAAGGTTCCGGAATAAGTTCTTTTCGTTGGGCGCTAGGGCTTCTAATCTCTGGCCCTCGATGTCTTCAGAAGAGCAGGCAGAGACGACGTACCGCATACTATTTCCGTGGCTTTTTCACGCGACTTTTCCCCCGGTTAGTTTCGCCCCTAATTTTAGCCTCGCGTTTAATCGCTCCGTGGCAACGATTTTCCCCTTCGACAAGTTATAGAGTCTTCTTTGTCTAACCAGGAGTTCGTACTGATGGCAAATTTCACTTAACAGGCCTTCCTTTCAATATATTAACAAAATTTCTAACTTCAGCCGAACTATGCGTGGACTTATTTTCATTTTCGAACGAGTTTATTAGCTAAAGCATTGTCATTGAAAAGAACGATTAACTCGGTAATAAATATTGTACATAAATTATATACAGCGCCCTTCACTTAAACAGTCTTGGATAAAAATTTATAAATGTATATTCATTTCAAAGGAAGAAATTGTGGTCAAAATTCTTGCTTAATAGTTAGATTTATTTACAATATGAATTAGTAAATGGCATCTGGAAATGGAAAATACATTGTTATTCTAAATACCAGAGGCTTTCAATTTCCACATGAATAGCCTTTTGTCATAGTTAGTTGATACTTTGCAATAGATTACAAAAGAAATATATGTAACAATTCTACATTTCATAATTTTACATATCTGTGATATTTTATTCATGTTACACACACTTTACTAGGAAATACTAGTTTAAGCTAGTCAAGTGAACAGCATTTTATCAACATAAATTATTGTCTTGAAACATCCGAGGAAATGTGTAGATTAAGAAACTACTGAGGTATTCTTCTAAATAACGAATTTTCCAAGATGTGCAGTTTTGAGGAGTCTCGCTCAGCTTCTCGGAATCTTAATTTTATGTACTCAAGAAAAATCAATGATCTCGCAGAATCTTCTATTTACATCTACCGAATATTTCCTTGAAAGCAGAAACATATATTGAAAAGACGGAGTATCTAAATTTGTATTGATAAGAGAAATCGATTATACGTGTACCGAGAAATCAAATAAAAAGCATTTCAATATTTCGAACATCCAAGATAATTGTCATGATAGACGATTAGGAAACAATTTAGAGAGAAGGATATTCACGCGCTTATCGCGATTAATGCTAATCCATGTCACTGCGAATCTCTCATCATGCAGGGATTATAAGATAATTCCAAGAATAATTTCAGGTGTAGAAAAAAGTTCTCGATTGCAAACATTTTAATGACACACAAACCGCCGCATTATCTTTTACGTAATGCTAAAAAGTGGCACATAATAATAGCAAATACGCTGCGTCACAAATTAGAATATTAAATTATCAAACTCACCGCCGATATAACACTCATTAAATATTCATACGGAGTCTGTAATATTCACGATAGACTGTAATATAATAGCGTATGCAATGTGTACACGTATATAATCTAGCATGCCTACTTCGCTAACTTCCCTCGACTGTCAGTAATTAGCGCGCCGGAAGGTTGTTATTGCCTGACATAAAAACGGCAATTTAATTTCATTAATATCAAACGTGCCAGTATTTTGTGCTTCGCGTTGTGCATCAACACGCGAAATTGTATTTCGAAAATGAAAACTGTTTTTCAATAGTGTGCAGCAAGAAACTCCAGGAGCGTCTATAGTAAAATGCATCAAATTAAAAGTTTGATTAAACCGGAATTGTGACAGAGCATGACAGAATTAATACTGTACTAAACATATGCAATTGAATTGTACATTGCAGTAACAAGTATAGCTTCTGTGGTAAATAGAAAACGTAAGAGCAGCATTATTAGCAGTTAATATATGTATATAAGTATTCATATAAATTATTACACATGTATTTCATTGGAAGTTGCTATCAAACGTATGTTAATTTTCAGAGTTGTGAAATTTAAACTTTTCAATTAATTTAGTTGCTAATTGT
>NW_017131915.1:353116-360091 GCF_001652005.2 Ceratina calcarata | reverse complement strand
TTCTATACAACTTTGTTAAATTTGTACAATGTTAGTTTTTCATGTTTGATAATATGACGAATTTTATTTCAGGAATACTCTGAGGAAGCGGTGTCCCATGTTCACAGATACCTCGTGAAGAACGAGGTTCCCGTTAATCTATTCGAGGTTGGTCCCGTCTAATCCTCTAATCCAATCTAATTAACAACGTATACGCAATTTCGGTCGAACTCGAAACTGATTCATTATTTCCAGCCGTATATCGAAGAGATTTTTAATCACTTAAGGAACGAGCCGTTCAAGAAGTTTCTAGAGAGGTATGTGTTTTACCAAACGAGAAAGGAAAGTGAAAAATCGAATCGGTGATCATCTTTCCTTACGTCTCTTCGGAATAATTGCTAAGAAACATCGTTCTGTATTTTCAGCGAGAAGTACACTCGTTTTTGTCAATGGAAGAACTTAGAGTTAAATATGCAGGTAAGCGGATGAGAATGGGTGGAATTTAGAACTGGAATTTGTCATCTGCGTGTTGGCTGTTTAGTAATGCATAAGGCAATTAGAATAATCATGACATATTAACTGGGAGTAGTGTACGTTGTATTAAATAGAAATGTCACGACCAATTTTACAATTAAAGTTGTGAACTCAAGTCTCAATAAAGGAATTTCTTTTTTTGCTTTATTTTATTAAATAAAAATATATATAATAATGTACATGATTTTTCGAGTAACTGCACAGAGATATCGCTTATTTTCAATTACATTGTTCTTGTGAAAAAATAGAATGTCTAGCAAGAACGTGATGTAGCGGTGATATTCGAAGTTAAAAATTTTTGGCACGGACCCTGCTGTTCCAGTTGACAATGAACGACTTCAGTGTGCATCGAATAATAGGCAGAGGCGGTTTCGGCGAGGTGTACGGTTGCCGGAAAGCGGACACGGGGAAAATGTACGCGATGAAGTGCCTCGACAAGAAGCGAATAAAAATGAAACAAGGCGAAATTTTAGCGCTCAACGAGAGGATAATGCTTTCGGCAGTCAGTACCGGAGTAAGCTTTTACTCAAGGATGTGTGACGTCCTAAGAATACAATAGAAAAACTTTAGATAAATTACGTATTCGGCATAGTTGGCACGTTCATCAAATTCCATGGAAAATGCTTCGCAATTTATCAAATTTTAACAAAATCCTACCAAGTCTATTTTTAACACAGCAGATTCTTCGAATATTTTTATTAACTTCTGAATTCATTCGTAAATCTTAATAATAACTTGTAGGATTTAAATGTTTCTCAATTCTTAAATTATTCTATTTTACTGAAGAATTATTTATCGTTGAAACATAACAAGTTAATAAGGATAGTTGGCTGAAGAGCACGCGTCGCTAACTATTCGCGGAATTTCTTCCAAGTTTTAAAGAGAGATGTTCAAACTCTCGACATCTACTTTGGTAGTAAAATATTAAAAGTACACGTTCCTCGCATATTTCACTACTTAACGTCTTTTAATAAAACGTCCTTCTTAAAAATTGAATTTTTATGCACAAATAAATATGACCGCATTTTCCACTGAACATAAAAAAGAAAGTACATCATTCGTTCTTATTAATTTTTTCATAATTGAAACATTTACTTCCGTTACGCAGTCGGAGCAATCGTATCAAATTTTCATTCAGAGGACGCTAAATCATTAAACATTGATGATTCCTAAAACTTTGGAGCATATTACCAAATTATAATTTAAATACTTAAAAATCTGAGAATGATATAAAATAAATGCTCCAAAATTTTTTGTGATAAATCAAGACAATTATTAAATATCGTTAAATAATAGGGAGGTTACAATCATGACTACGATTTCAGGTGGATTGTCCGTTCATAGTCTGTATGACGTACGCCTTCCAAACGCCTGATAAACTGTGCTTCATCCTGGACCTGATGAACGGCGGCGATCTCCACTATCACCTCGGTCAGCACGGAGTGTTCAACGAGCGCGAGATGAAAATCTACGCGGCGGAGGTGATACTTGGGCTGGAGCATATGCACCGCAGGTACATCGTCTACCGGGACTTGAAGCCCGCAAACATCCTCCTCGACGAACACGGCCACGTGAGGATATCGGATCTGGGACTGGCCTGTGATTTCTCGAAGAAGAAACCACACGCGAGTGTGTAAGTACCACTTCAGTTTGCATTACAATTGGAACTGCTCTGACCTCTTTGCAACTTGCATAAGAAGGAGACTAACAGAGATAATCTGGCGTAAGTAGCATAGCAAATTCATTCTCATTTTAATTTAGAAAGTGTCTGGTTCTTACGCAACGGATTTATTAAAACAATTTTTCGTTATGCTAATTAATTAGTACATTCATTATACAAAGTCGTCATCGTAATGAGTATTTCTTGTTAGCGAACGAGCTGGATTTCATTTCACAGGAAAGATTGTAGAGACTCAATTTTTCTTTTAAATTGACGTCGAAGGATCAAGCTTTCATTTGGCATAAGTGACATCACTGAAGAAAAATTATTCGTTGCACGTTGTGAAACTTTGATAAGTTTTTAATTTCAAACATATCCATAGATTTTAATATTCTCTATCACGTAAGATCAAATTAAACACTTCTAAAATGAAATAGAGGTTTCAAGATTTATAATTTAAAATAAAAACCATCGTCTTACAATAACTTGTTGAGTAATCATCTTCCAAACTTGAATAATTTTTGACACTTTCATGACACGATAATTTTTATTTTTACAAGATAACTCGATGTATGATATAATGAAAAGTGTTTTTTTTTTTTGTAGAGGAACGCACGGGTACATGGCGCCGGAAGTTCTCTCGAAAGGAGTAACCTACGACTCTAGTGCCGATTGGTTCTCGTTTGGTTGCATGTTGCATAAACTATTAAAAGGGCACAGTCCGTTTAGGCAACATAAAACTAAGGACAAACATGAAATAGATCATATGACGTTAACGAAGGTATGTCATTTCAATACTTATTTTAAATTCCTGCATTATGGTAAATATAATTAATCGAAGGACGTCCAAGGGTTGGTCAAGAAATGTCCATAAAGTTAATCATGTATTATCACACGTTTAATTCTCATCTCAATCTTTTACATCAAGTAAAGTCATATGCTTATTTTTTCTTCTGTGTTCAAGGTTTTAATACATAATCATGTACATTTTATTAGTAATTTTGTTCTAAGTGAAGATTGGTTTAAATAAGAGGGAGATATTTTTAGTTCTTCCGTGTAGACACGGTGAGACCCTCCCTTGGACTCTCAGTCGTTCCCTCGATCACGTTGGGCGTATCTAGGCTTAAGAAGCTGGTAAAAATAATTCCAGAACGTCGAGTTACCGGAAACGTTCTCGCGGGAGTTACGGTCGCTGCTGGAAGGTCTTCTGCAGCGAGACGTCAACAACAGGCTCGGGTGTCGCGGCGGGGGCGCAGACGAGTTAAAGGAACACCCGTTTTTCAGCGGTATCGATTGGCAACAAGTTTATCTCCAGAAATACACGCCGCCGCTTATACCGCCGCGCGGCGAAGTGAACGCCGCGGACGCCTTTGATATCGGCTCCTTTGACGAGGAGGACACCAAGGGCATCAAACTGACGGACGCGGATCAAGATCTGTACAAAGATTTCCCTCTGACCATCTCGGAGAGATGGCAGGCCGAGGTGGCCGAGACTGTGTTCGAGACAATCAATATCGAGACGGATAAGGTACAACTCTTTCCTTAGATTCTGAGTAATTGTACGATTCGTGACACGATAAGTATGACGTGTTTATTGGTCGCGATGTTACAATTATCCACCGCTCGCCAAATTTTTTGCAAACGGCTAATTTAATTGAATGATTGTATAAGAAAATGAATAATACAAAAGATGTGAAGTTCTCCGAATAAACATTTTTATGCTCTTTTTAAATTCTGGCTATTCAGATAAACGATTTAAACAGAACGAAAAATTCGACTCTCCCTTGTAGGTATGTCTCCTCTCTTAAATATGTGTTTATCTTGTAGACAGAGAAAAAAAAGAAAGCTAAGCAGAAGCAGGGCTTCGATGCTGACGAAAAAGGTAAACAGGCCTCAAACATAAGAAGTAGCTTTCTACTGGAAAAAATTGATCGAATATTATTTGTTACAGGATCGGACTGCATTTTACATGGTTACATTAAGAAATTAGGCGGTCCCTTTGCGAGTGCGTGGCAGACGCGTTACGCGAAACTCTATCCGAATAGATTAGAATTGCATCCCGAGTCTACCACGAAGCCTGAACTGGTTTTTCTTGACCAGGTCGGTATAATAATTAAGTAAATCAATATTACAGGATGCGACAAAATGAATGCAACTGAATTCAATTTTTCCTAAAATTGTAATCGTAAATCCTTCCTTTATAATCGTAAGACAATTCTAAACAGATGAATCTGTTTCTAGGTTGAAGAAGTCAGTGCGGATCTGCAGCACGTGAAAGGGGAACAGTGTATTGTAGTGCGTATGAGAGACGCGAAGATAGTACTTACAAATCCTGTAAGTGAGACACAATTACAGTTTTTTAGTACTATTCATAATAACGTAGATACATACGACCAAAATAAGATAAGTGGTGTTCATGATTCCATTTCTTTCTTCCTCTTTTAGGATGAAATTAGTTTAAAGGAGTGGGCACAATCGTTGAGATCCGCGCACAAATGTTCGATGGAGATGCTTGGTAACATGGCGAAGAAGGCTGGTAAGATCTACGGGACTGAACGGGACGCGGTGATTCCAGCAATGCAACGCTCGACGAACGGCAACTAGCCCATTGTTAATACCTGCACGCCGTCGTCGTACTCCAGTCCCACTGCCCCCAAGCAGCAGCAGCAGCAGCAGCAACTTTTTTTATACTGAAGAATTAAAAGAGAAAGGGACCTCTGCTGTAATGCGAGTTTCCAGCGAGAATAAAAGAAATCGGGTTGACCGGCGGGGAAGTTGAAACTCTTCCCGCGGAACCAGAAGTATCCAAGTTTCCAGGAATAGCTCCAAAGAAAAGAAATAAGAAATAATTTAAAAAAAACACAGAAACTCCCCTTTGAAACGGCGGGTAGCGTCACGCTGTATAGAGACTCTAGGAAGTAGTGTCGTACGAATCGTCACGTCGTTATATTTGTACGTTAGATGTATGTGCAATGTGGCGTAGGAACTAGCGACTGAACAGTACCCATCGACACCCGCGCGGTCGGTGCACGCGCGTGTGCACCGTCGTGCGACCAGATCCACACGAGATACACAGACACGTACGCAAGCACACGTTTACACACCTAAACACAGAATTAGACTGCGGATGTTCACGTGTTTACGGGAGAATTCGAACGTGCACGCGAACAAGGATGCGAACAGCATAACGTATACGAAGTATATCGGAGGTACACGCGAAAACAAATTTACCATTTTGAGTTTTTACAACGATTTTCGACGGTGAACATCCGTAGACTACGCGTAATAAAAGGAACACGAAAAATGCAACCGGTAGTGTGTTATTGTTATATCAAATACGAAGTACGCCTGAAAGGGAAATCCTGATTATACCTTCTTCTACACCCGTTCTATACCGCTCTTATACTTAATTTATTTACTAATGCAGGACGATTTTATATTGTCGTTACGTGAACGGTAACACAGAACACGCGCGCGAAATTCGTTTTATTTATTGTGTTGAAGGAAGCGAGAGGCAAGCAGGAGGAAAATAACTGAAAAAAGAAATTGAGGAGAGCTCGAACAGTTTGTACAATTGTCGGTAGCCGACCGAAGAATAGCTGTAATAAAGAGAAGAAAAAAAAAAGAAAATACACTGTGTACGCTCGAGTGCATACCATGCGAGTTCGCTCCGGCAATAAAATTGTGCGACGAACGTAGATCTTGTCTACATTTTCTTCATTCCTCAGCAGGGACCTGGTTTCATGTTCCTCAAGTTATTCAGATGCCTCGAACGATTCCAGAAATCAACCCCTACCAAGTGCACCCCACGTATAGAAGGAGGACCAACGTACTTATAGGGTGTCCCAAAACTAACATTGCGCTCACGAAAATTGGAGGTTCCTGAGGTGATTTTAAACAGTATTTTCCTTCGTTAAAATGTCCGAGGCGTAGTGTTTGAATTATTAATGAAAAACATTGCGCAACTACCACTTTGGATGGTTCCGCGCTCGGAACAAGAACGAAGCATTAAAGAAGAGTTACGTGCAAAAACGACTAACAAATTAGTATAAATAGTTAAATACTGGGAAAAAGAAAGCAGTTAGTGGTTAATTAAGTTCACTGAATAAGTGTGACATATTCAATGAAATAATTGACAATTTTATAAATTACAGAATAAGTAAAATTATAAAAAATGGAATATGAATTACAATTAGACTTACTCATTCACTGTACAGCCAACTAATTTTATTTTGGCCGCACGTTGACTGCTAATGCGATGTATGTACGCTTGTCTGTGTTTGTTTTCACCCAAAATGTAATGAATTTGGGTATACGTCGGGAGGAATACATTTTTTAGGACTGTTACACACCAAACTTTTGAGTATCTCATTTGGCCAATTAGAATATCTTCTTTTTACAATAAGATCTTCCCAAAGTAAGAGAAGAACACAAGATATATGTTGAAGAATCGATAAACAACAATTTATTACAGAATAGACGAATTACAAGTAAATAAACTTGAACGAATTTCAATTCAATTCACAAAAAAATATCAGTCGTGAGTTTTTTAAATTAGTTCTTTATCTGTGTTAACATCTGTAGTAAAATATTTAAACTCAGGTTTCTACAGCGCATCGAGGAGAATCTCCTCAATGATATCTCATGAGCCTCTTACCCTTAGATGGAAACTTCAAATATGATAAAAATCGAATTTTAATAAATCACATAAAGTAACGTGAGGTAAGTAGCGTTATGACATTTAAATGAATTTTATTACATCCGTTATAAATTTTCAATTGTTATAATAATTTATTTCACCT
>NW_017131915.1:351534-353103 GCF_001652005.2 Ceratina calcarata | reverse complement strand
CAGTGTACGAATTCCAGCTTCATATTTGGTTTATTTTCTATGAACGAGCCACAATATTTTTTCTGGAGTAATTTTTATATAAAAGTTGGTTTACATTTCGCTTGGACAGGTGACATTCCTCTGATACTTTCTCTTTTTAATCTCCTCCCTCGTTTGATTGAGGTTTCAGGCTTGCAAACGGCGAAGTTGTAATAGTTTCTCGTAGTTTCGTATTAAATTTCTCGCATTTGCTAGTTGCAATGTTTATAGTTTTAGCGTTCCGTGGTTTCGTATTAAATCGTTTCAATGGCTACCGCTTTGCGTGTTTGCGGTCTCGACGTGAAGCGTATATGGCGTACATTGTTTCCACCGTGTTTGCACAACGATCTATTACCTTGCTAATAAAATTTCATGCACAATCTCATCCATTCCACGTATCATAGTTTCGCTTCTTGTGTTCAGAGTGAATCACCAGATATTACCGTCCTCGATTTTCGTCGTTATTAAACATAGCAAAGACTGTTTATATGTATACAATGCTGAATGGTTTCGAGAGAGACTGTTGTGAGCTATTTTGTAGCTGCACTTGCCTCTCTCAAAACTATTCAACATTATACAGGGTGGACCACGGGTCGTGATCAATAGAGACTACTACATTATTAGCAGTTCCATAAAAAATGTTTTTATCAGGAATAGCATGGTTTTAAGAGAGCTTTCACGTGACTATAGCAAATTTTTTGCCAATTCTTTTCTTCACGATTTTTCAAGGTCACCTTCAATTTTTTGCAAATGAACCTGTCATTTTTTCCGGATTAAATAATGTCTAGAGATTCTATTATTTTTTCTGGGACACTCTGTATAAACAGTCTTTGTCACGTGTATAATAATGACGAAAATCGAGGTGGTAATATCTGGTGAGCCGCCCTGTATAGAACGTCAGATTATTATTATTATTGTACGTTCATCTGCTAAATAATTTTAATGAAAACAGTGCCAAAAGAAATAGTAATCCATCATTCATTTTCATTTTGGATATCCTCATTCATTTTCCTAATTTTAAAATGAAAACTAATTAACTGCGAGGGAGTCAACAGAACCGTAAATTTTCGTATTATCAATTTCCTCTCCGGAGCGCTGAAACATCGCATTAAACGTTGCGCGACGATCGTTTATGCATTATATCCCGGGCTGTCGCGTTATTATTATCGAACAGAACCGAGAGACGGTTTCGAAAGTTCTTCGCGCTCGCGCGACACGATGCGACACGGTCGGTACCCGTCGGCGACGAGAAGGGAAAAAAGTGTTCGATAAAAATTTGATGAGCTCGCGACGAAGGTGATTCAGCCCCGGGCGGGTTGGGAAAATAAGAGGACAAAACGCTTCGCCACGGTTTTCACCTCTGCGTGGCGACAACTCTGTCCGCGGCAGAAAAACTTTTCGATGATATTGGAAAATGTCGCGTCACGGGACGGTGGATGATTTCACGTAATATTGGACCCGAGATTTTGTCACAGCTGGAAAATAAGAGAACCTGTCGAAAGTGTGTTTCATCTTAATTCGGTTCCTATTGTAATTTAATTTCGTTTTTCT
>NW_017131915.1:350178-350522 GCF_001652005.2 Ceratina calcarata | reverse complement strand
TTTGATACAAAAGAAGTCCCATTGAAATATTAAAAACTGCAGTTCAATGTTTACATCAATACTTCGTCTGTTTCCTTACTTTGCAATTACGTACTTCTGCGAACTTTTTTTATACACCTTATAGAAATTGAAACTCATTTAAGGACTCAGATATTTGATATTCATTTAAAAGATCAACTCAAGCTGCTTGCAACCAAACTCGTTTCTAATATTCAGTTTTTATATTAAAAAATTAGTGTTTAAAATAATAAAGATTTTTTTACTTATTCATGAATAATACAGATTGAATGTAAGATAATTGGAATCAATTTTCACTTCAATAAGAATTTGGAAACTTATTGCAA
>NW_017131915.1:347347-347903 GCF_001652005.2 Ceratina calcarata | reverse complement strand
TATATATGCAATCAAAAAAATGTAACAAAGAAACTATTCAATATTTAATTTCGTCTTATGAATATCTGCGATCATAAAATTGCAAGGTTCGGTGTCTCGCTTTCCGTAGTCGGGCCGGTTTCAGTAGTACAAGTCGGCGATTAGTCAGACAGAGCCGGCTTTCCCAGCGAAAGAAGCGGCAAGTGAAAGAACAAAGTAGCCTTAATCCCAGTGTATAAGGTCTCACCGGAATGAAAAGCGGCTGCACGATCAGACTTATGTGTTCTACGAGATCGGGCAAAATTTAATTGTATGAAAATTACCTTTCCTTTGAAGCTTCCTCATTCAGTTTTAATTTCGTTCTCATTTTGTGTCCGACTTCTTCGTCCTTGTCGAGAGTAAATTAAATAATGGTGCAAAAGCAAAGTACTTTAATAATTAATTTACATAATAGTATACCGTTTGCATAATTCAAGAATTATCTAATAATAATCTAAAATAATAATAACCTAATTTAATAATAATAAATAGTTTCTTTACATAAAATTATAATAATAATTACTATTTTCATTCTGAA
>NW_017131915.1:341070-345238 GCF_001652005.2 Ceratina calcarata | reverse complement strand
CTATGCTGTTCCAGATTATTTACAGAATTTCAATATTTCAATTATTCACTAATTTTTGTTGTTAGTGTAAAGATTATAGACTAAGATAATAGAAATGCATATTAGAAATTAATTTACAAGGATATGTGAATGAACATTAACAACCACATACCATAAAATATATATATATATATATACATGCAATCAAAAAAATGTAACAAAGAAACTATTCAATATTTAATTTCGTCTTATGAATATCTGCGATCATAAAATTGCAAGGTTCGGTGTCTCGCTTTCCGTAGTCGGGCCGGTTTCAGTAGTACAAGTCGGCGATTAGTCAGACAGAGCCGGCTTTCCCAGCGAAAGAAGCGGCAAGTGAAAGAACAAAGTAGCCTTAATCCCAGTGTATAAGGTCTCACCGGAATGAAAAGCGGCTGCACGATCAGACTTATGTGTTCTACGAGATCGGGCAAAATTTAATTGTATGAAAATTACCTTTCCTTTGAAGCTTCCTCATTCAGTTTTAATTTCGTTCTCATTTTGTGTCCGACTTCTTCGTCCTTGTCGAGAGTAAATTAAATAATGGTGCAAAAGCAAAGTACTTTAATAATTAATTTACATAATAGTATACCGTTTGCATAATTCAAGAATTATCTAATAATAATCTAAAATAATAATAACCTAATTTAATAATAATAAATAGTTTCTTTACATAAAATTATAATAATAATTACTATTTTCATTCTGAAGTAAATGCACGAATTCTAATTATAATGTAAAATGGAAATGTTCTACGCTTTTGTACGTGAATAGTGAAGTACAGTTTCTGACAAGGAATCATAAGGAGAGTTACATTCTCAGAAATTATCTGCTGCATCCAAGAGCAATCAAGCAATGTTCCAGCGAAATTGGCTGCGACTGGAGCTCTACAAATTTAATGGAGCTCGATGCTCAACAGTTTTCTCATGGGTAATTAATGAAGTTGAGAAGTATTGTTTTCCGCGGTATCGGATAATACGCTTTAGCGAGCGCCGGGGTATCGCTACTGATTGCAACAGAGATCGGGACGTACGGGAAGGTTAATCGTTCTGTGTAAATTGATTTCAATCAGACCCGTTTTACGGATGGTTTACCTGGGATTTTAATCGAATTATCAATTTCATGGCATTACCTAGCGCACGTGTACCGTTAATGTAACGGATTACCAATACTCGACGCACGGGATGATGATTTTAATTGCTGTTTACTGTGTTTCACAGAGGAACGATTAATCGCTACTTAATTCAGATTTTGTGTACGATTGTAAACTGATTTATCTGGGCCAACATTTTTAAACATGCATTTGCTGAAGGAAGAGAATTTCAATGATTTCTTAACCGTTGGAGTGTTAAACAATAGATTCATAAATGATAGTTTGTTATTTAAAATGATAGACAGGATTGTACATATTATAAGAATTATATATGTATTAATATAGAAGTATTAATTTATAAGTGTTGCGATTATAAGAATTACTATAGAAGCTGTTAAAATTTGTACGAGTTACTTGTTTTATTTAAGAAAGTGAATTTGGAATATATTTAAATTTGAATGAATAAATTCTGTATCAGTCCTATTTATGTATTAAAAATAATGATCGATGAACTTGCATCGTATATAAAAGAGCTCCCTGACTGACTTATTCATCAACGCCCGGCAAAAACTGTCGCATCGATCTCCTTGAAATTTCGAGGGTAGTTTCCTGTCATATTGTAGGTGATCACTAAGGGAGAATTTCTCGACGTTCTACATCTGTGGGTGGAATTGGGGTAAAAAGGGTCTTTTTCGTTTTGCAATATCTCTTCAGCCTGATGAGATATCAAACTGTTTTTGGTGCCAAAGTATCAATTTATGAAAGTACTCAGCAAAATGTCTGGCTTTTTCGAAATTCCACCGTTAACGTGGTTAAGGAGGGTAAAATGTGTTCTTTGTCTTGCAATGACTCTTCAATTTGATGAGATATCGAACTCTCTCTGGTGCCAAAGTATCAATTTATGTAAGTACTCAGCAAAATGTCTGACATTTTCGAAATTCCATCCTTAAAGTGGTTAGTGAGGGTAAAATGTGTTCTTTGTTTTGCAATGACTCTTCAATTTGATGAGATATCGAACTCTGGTGCCAAGGTATTAATTTTTAAAAGTACTCATCAAAATCTCTGCCTTTTTCGAAATTCCACCCTTAAGGTAATTCAAGAGGATAAAATATGTTCGTTGTTTTGCAATATTTCTTCTATCTGCTGAAATATTAAACTCTCTCTGGTGCCAAAGTATCACATTATAAAAGTACTAAAAAGGAATTTCTGGATTTTTGAAAGTCCCATCCTTAAGGGAATGAAACGAAGTGAACTGTGTTTTTACGAATTTCTTTATTTTTCTTCTCTGGCACGGACGGTTTTATATAACCTACTCCAGAATACGACTTCAGCAAGCAGCATCACAATCTTAATACTTAAGGGAAGAGCTACAAATGTTGGTTAAGAACTACTTCAATAAAAAATGAATTTTATCATTCTTCATCAGAACGAAACTATTACAATATGGGAGGGTAATTCTATTTTACTAAGAGAAATTCGTTATTTTGAGAGAAACTTACATAACAGAGATTAAAACAGAGGCTCTTATTCAAGATTCTGTGTCTTCATTTCTGTTTACAATAATTGAGGAGTACGAGAATTTCAATTCTTGAATGGACAATAATAAGTATATTAAAATTCTTTTAATGAAAGTAATTCATGAAAACATGCAAGAAAGATCAAGAGGAGGTTTAATTTGTCGATTATCTAAAAATAATCGTTCACTCAGAACAAAAATGTCCTTAACAATTTCTCTACTACTCTGACACATCCAATACTCTTCATTTCTTCAACAATAAACCACAAACCCTTCGCGAAGCCAATATCCCTTAAGTAATCTCGTCACGAACCCGGCCATCGATATAAGAAAAATCATCCCTCTGCCAATTAACCTTGCACTTGCTAGCGCGACGCTTATCGCTGTGAAGGGGTTGCCCTGCTACCACGGCCGCCCCTCTTTTTCACTGGAGAGACGAAGACCGGGCAAGAGGGAGAGAAGCTCGGTTGGTGCATCGCACCTGCTTGGGGGGTTGTTTTCGCCGTCGGTGGCGCCTGCCACGGCAAACAGGGGAACCGACCGGGTGTCTCCTCGAAACGGACAGTGCGCTCTGACTCGTTGAAACGAGCGGCCGGCCTCCGCGGTTGTATCCGCGATTGCGTTCTCCTACACTGTTTGCCGGAAACTATGAATGAAAATGTGCCGTCGATCGTTCCCACAGTGCAGAACTTCGGTTAACGCGAGCTCGCGTACCGATACCAAACTTGCCCGTTCAGTTCCAACGACCCTGCGATTTCCATTCTGTGCGTTGAGCCAAACAAAGTCATCTTGAATTGTATATTTATTTTATTCGGAATTGGGGAAACGGAGCTTCGAGTTGTAAGAATGATCGTGTATTCGGTCGAGGGTGAGGAAACGCCGCCGCGTGCCGGCGGGAAGGTCAGTTTCCGGTTGCGACGTCCGCGGTGAAAGTGTCCGGCGGAAGTTCGCGAAGGGACGTTCTGACTCGTGTCTGTTGGACAATCAGCTGGATGCTTCCTGTGGTATCGATATCAGGTGGTTTCAGTGGGAATCCTCCTCTGCGGAGGAAATGCGGTGGTAATCACTTAGAGGGTGAGTTTCGGGGGTGACAGAGAAGATTTTCAGTGACGGCTGTAACGGGATTAAGAATCATGATTTTTGTTCGTTGTTAACGGACCCGTGGTTTCCTGCGAGTGTTTCTTTATGAATATATGTGAGTTCAGTTGATTTACTAATGATGAGAACGAATTGTTTTTAGGGAAATCCTTTTTCTTAAATATGTGAATAAGTAGACTTCTCCAATTCTTTTTATTTCAAAGGAACTATAGCAAGTATCCTGATTTCTGTTCACGTCATAATTTCTTTCTTATTAGTTTCAGATCAAGACAGAAAAAGCCAGTGAATAGACATTGTGACATAAACACTGGATTTTTTAATTATTTTCATTTCAAAAGAATTATAGTAAACGTCCTGATCTCTGTTTATGTCAGTTTCTATTTACTGGCTTAAAATTACATACAATTAAAGAAAGAAAAGCTAGTGAAGAGATATTGTGATGT
>NW_017131915.1:334945-336730 GCF_001652005.2 Ceratina calcarata | reverse complement strand
AACTCTTTTCAAATTAAAATCATTTATAAAATTCACTTATTCATGTGTCAAAATTAGTAATTTAAAAGGAGGAGTATAAGTGAAGCCAGTTGAATTTCTGATTATGAGAATGAATTATTCTTGGAAGAATCTCTTTTCTTAAATAATTGAATTTCGATTTTGAAATAAGTGGACTTTTAAAATTTCTTTTTTATTAGGATTTTAATTAAGATCACACATAAAATTATAGATGAGTAAAGAAAGTAAGAATTGGGACATGTACTAGTACTATGATGATTAATCTCTACAGATAAATTCTGTGTACAGAGTAATAAGCAATCCCATTAACGAATATTAATATTACTTCGTTATTCTTCTTCTACTTTATAAAGCACATCAATATTGTAACACTGAAAATTTTTTATGCAAATTCCTGTGATCCAGATACGTTTACGCCTCTCTGATGCGGAACCAAATATTTCTTTCTGAAAGTAGGTGAAACTGGCACAAAAATCTTCTGAATTTTTATTCTTTCAAATAGCACAGACCGTGATATTCATCTCTCGTATCCTACTTTTTCCATGCATATACAACATGCAAGTAGTATATACGTGTTTATATACGAATACTTCTAGTATATACGTGTTTTTCTTCCATCGAAATAAAACGAAACGAATACTTCTTCTAATATCGTGTATTTTATCATCGAATTCAGTCCATTTGTGGTCTTCCCAGTTTTATCGACGATAAATTAGTATCAGTATTTGCACTTTATATTTCATTTAGAGCAATGAAAGGTTCGTCCATCGAATACATAAAGGTTTACTGCAGTTTAAGCACTCAAGACTACTTAAACCACTTTATGTCTTCGTGGACGGAAAGTGGTCTTATATTTTCTATTCCCGTTATTCCATATTACATTAAGAATTCTCTTTACAAAACTGCTTAATAAAAATTGTATGAAAATTTGTAAAATCTGCCTGAATTATTTTAATTTATGAACAAACGATTTTAACAACTGAGAAGAACTTTTTGCAAGCGATGTATGGTACGAACATTCTGTACTTTTTTCTATTCTCAAAAAGAAAAACGAAAAGTTATACTCGTTCCTTTGAATCGTTTTTCACCGATGCAAGTTCGTTTTTTAATTTTTAATGTTGCAGCGGCTTGGAAAGGGGATTATAATTTTTAAACGTTTAACCCACGCAAGTCGCGGAATACCTGACGCATATTCGGAATATTCGAAATGACGAGGTCCTCATATTTTACAATTAGCAAGCACGTACGGTAACGTGCAGTATTTTCTAGATTCCCTTACGTTATCTATTCTCCTTACCTATTAATTTTATTCTAACAAAGCTAAATTTTTAAGCAGACCGTAGAAATATCTATTAAATCAGTTTAAAAATAAGGTTCATACATTTATGTGTGTAAAATATAGGCGATTCTTTCGATCGAAATTTTTATTGGAAAGTGTGAAATTGTTTTGTTCTCGCGTATGAGTAACAATTATTTTTTCCATTTTCATTGAATAATCCGCATCAAAATGTGGGATTTTCACGCGGAGAATTGCTCGTACCATGAAATGTGCAATTCGTTGAATTTCTGCGTCGAAAAAAATGAGTAAAAATTTTCAAGGCTAGAAGCGGAGCTATTGACTTTTTATATTACCTTTGTAGGATTCCCTTTTTCTGTTCTCGGAAGCGTGCCGTGTCAACATCACTTTCACAATTCCTCGGTTCGTTTCCCGTTTATCAATTAATTAAACAGGAATAGATGAAAATACGTGATGATATAAAATATTTT
>NW_017131915.1:332654-333429 GCF_001652005.2 Ceratina calcarata | reverse complement strand
TGTACGAAGGAATGATGAAATTTCATTAATTTTCCATCAAAATATTTCAGGGAATAAAATTTCACTTCCATTTGTTATTAATTATTAACTAACGAATATTGTACTAAACAACACTTCCAATTTTTATTAATTATTAACTAACGGACTTTGTTATTAATAATGAAAGGAGTGACAATGCAACTTGCTGTAAGGAGTATGAGTGAGAAAAGGGTCATATTGATTCTAGAAAACATTGACATTCTTTCAACTTTGTACGTTCGTCAAATTAAAAATTAATCCAGCATTTTTCTAGACATGTGTAAGTACGTACATGGACGGCGATTATTGTTGCACTATTTTCGTACGAGCGCTAGAGAAATATGCAGCGATCGTGCAATCGTCTATGCACAAGGTGGTCCGGTGCTTATCGACCAGAGACTTTTCATTGGCAATAGTCTACAACTGGTATAGGTTTCGGGGTCAAGTGTCATTGTTCCTCGATTTTTCCTCGTATTTATGTTACCGCGAAGGACGAAGCCGGAGACTCGTTGCCCGTGTAACTTTCCTCGTTTAACTTAGATTTTAATAATGACCGGAAGTATCAGTAAGAATCAATTATGGTTCGAGAGTAATTATTTCTTTTTTCTGGTAGACGAAGTATTATTAAAAATTCAGGTTAGAGTATGAATTTTAATTCAGAAGTTGCTTTACATCGTTTTTAGTATCCCAAAGTCTCAACAAAATTTTAGAAACTATGCGAGTCTATAAAAAAAGTTATTATATCTTGAATTCTTAT
>NW_017131915.1:330095-330938 GCF_001652005.2 Ceratina calcarata | reverse complement strand
TTTCTAAAAATTCACTGTTTCAAATACTGGACAGTTTTTTATTGCCTGTCTCAAACTTTTAGCAGAGGTCGTTACAGTTTCTACACATTGGCTTAATAAAATTATAGAAACAAAAAGCAGTGAGCAGAAATTATGAAATGAACAGAAATTGCGACATTTTTTGTATTTCTCAATTTCTGATTTTACAAGTATATAAAGTATATCGTTCAACGGGGCTAAATATATATTTTGATTCGACGATCGTGAGAACTGGTAGGAAGTAGACCCTTCGAACGGCGATTGTTCCGGTTTATTTTATAGCCGGGAGGTTACGCAACTCCGCGGCGACGAGCGTGCTAATTGCCCGCGGTAATTAGCGTCTGATTGTAAACTTTCCTGTAGCGACCGCGCCCACAAATCTTTCTCGCGTGCTATTTCCGTTTCGTGGGTGGCGTGTAACGCGAAGGAAATCGCACTCACCAAACGTATGTACATATCTTCACCGTTAAACCACAAACTTCCTTCCCTTTCAGATCATTATCCTATTGTTAGTGATTTATAACGTATAGCAGTCTCAGCAAAATTCGATTATTTTCAAAATCGTCTGAAGCAATCAATCATAGAAACACACATAACGAATCTTATGTATGATATAGTTATTAATTTATAAGAAAACTATTAGTAATCTACCAAAACAGAGGGCTTTGTCTTTGACAAAAAATTCTGTAAATTAATTAAGTACTTGAATACATATAATTAATCTTCTATATCTATGACATACTTATTAATTTATAAGAAAGATAGTAATCATTTATTGCAACAGAAGGCTCTGTGTTTGACAAAAAATTGTGTGAATTAATTAAG
>NW_017131915.1:327313-327986 GCF_001652005.2 Ceratina calcarata | reverse complement strand
AAAAAATCAATTATATAATTATATCGACACATGTTTCACGTTCAGAGATGCTTTTATTAAAAATCTGCAGAACGTTGAACTAAATCGGGGAAATAGTGTCCGACGAACCGTGAAAATGAATAAGCCACGATACGAACGCAGGACCCGGTGAATTTATCATTTTGCACGGGCATACTTTTAAAACGTATTTGTACGTTCCCAGCGAGCGGCTGCTCTAATTTTTCATCCCGCTGAAAAACTCGCGTACGAATTAACAGGAGCGGCGCAAGACGGCGGCGGCGGTAGCGACGGTAGACTGGGAAAGAAACACGGACCTTTTTTCTCGGGTCTCAGCGATAAAGCAACATCTGTTGCAAAACAGGAATTTAAATAAATTATAACCGACGTAATACTATTCCGTGCATTAGCATAATATCTTGCGTAGCGTCAGAGACTGCTTTTGAAATCGCGCTCTAACATCGCGCCCCGCCGGAATTATCATTTTATCTTTTAATTAGACTCGGTTTACCGCCAGTCGAAACGGGTCAGCTTCCGTCCGCCCATGCCCGTCTGTGTTCCCTTTCTACTGCGTACTCTTATAAATCAGTTCCCTGGATGCGTCACATCCCCTTAATAAAGTAAATTCCAAGAAAAATCACTGCATTAAACTACAGATTTTTATGAAAAATAATTC
>NW_017131915.1:326261-327193 GCF_001652005.2 Ceratina calcarata | reverse complement strand
ATAATAATAGTAATAATAATAGTAATGATAATAAAGTTATTGCAATACACAATATAAATGGTTAGTATGGGATTTAATATTGATGAATGAAATTGGAACCAATTTCTGAAGGAACGATGCTCTTAGAGGCTGTAAGACACAAGTTGATCGACTTCGTTCGCGATCCGGCGCACGGGGCATTCGAAAAACGTGGCCGGCGGCACAGTTCCACGGATGCATCCCTCGTGTTTTATACGCCGAATAACGTCTATCGATTGACACACATTTCCCGTCTCGTTCCTTTTGCCGAGGACCAGGTTCCGCGTGCCGTGTAGGCGAGTTTCACTCGGTCCCCTTGCTCTTCTTCTCTTTCCACCTTCCCTTGTCTCTCTTTCATTCTCTCTCTTTCTATCGCTTCGAGTGATCCTCCGACTGTGAGATTGGATTTTCCCTCGATTTGTACGGCACCGATTAAAAGTTCGGTTACGCCTACGTTTCAGCTTATGTCGGGCACTGCTCCGCTCGTTTCAGACCAATCCGCTGACATTTTAGGCTGATTCAGATTCTCTGTAATTTACATACACGTGGATTGAGCGATTCCTTACTCGACCTTAAATGCAATGTAATCTGTTGGAAGCTATTAGCTGGTTGCGATTTTACAGTGCTGATTATGTAATCGAGAATTGGATTGAAAATAAATCAATTGCTTAGTAATCAGTTTTACTTTTCTTCTGTTCTTTCTGTCAAGAAGGACTTCATAAACCAGGCATGCCCATGCGAGCTCTTCGAGCAGCACCCAATAATGGTCATTAGGCTGCGGATCTTTTTGCAAAAATAATTATATCTGAAACAAGCACTCTAATGCGAAGTTGCTATATCTTTACACTATAAGTAATTCTTTACTTAGTTTGGTAATATGTATATATATTTTGCAGTTATCAGGAAATATAAAA
>NW_017131915.1:316334-325475 GCF_001652005.2 Ceratina calcarata | reverse complement strand
GTATAGTATTTAACTAGTTAACTGTGTCGATCATTTTGCAAAGTGCGCCCCAGTGTGTGTCGCGATAATCAAGCGATGACGGATATAGTCGTCAAACACAGAGTAAGTGGCACTGTTGAAATATTGGGTCAAAAAGACGACTTTATTTTAGAAAATGAATGAATTTGTTCACGGATATAGCCGTCATAACACAAAATTCTGCCATTCTTCCATGACGGATATAGTCGTCAAACACACTTAACTGGTTAAAGTAGAAGTTTCAAGTTCTAATTCAAAAGAAAAATCATCGTCGTACGATAATTTATAGTACTGAGCAATCATCTTCGAATCTTGGGCAATTTTCGACACAAAGTGATGCCATAACTTCTTTGAGCAGCATATATTTGCAACACGCCGCGATTTCCTTAATAGTGAGGCACGGTGAACACGCGTCTACTTAATAAGCGTTCTGACCCGCATACCAAATATCGCGCGCGGCGACAGTAATTCCTCGGGGACGAAGGGGTGATTGGTGCAAGGCGCTTTTCACCGATTCGATTTGCATACGCGCGCGTTACGCCCGAATCGACCAATCACATGGTTCGGGCTCCTACACTGTAACCCGCGCTATTGTTTCCTTGATTGGCTAATTTGGTTATGCATCGTGGCCGATGCATCATGGGAACACCGTCGTCGTAGCCACCGTGAACATCGTCGTGGACGTGTCGTGACCTATTGTGGAAACGGGAGCTCGCGACGAGTTACCCAGTGGGAATTTCAATTTACAAAGATCAATTGTTACTTGAGTTTAGCCTTGTTAGGCGACGACTGCGCACAGATTTCAAAATCACTCGCTACAGCAATTTGTCGTGTTTTTCTTAACAGTATTGTTAGAAATTATTTTTTACATAAACAAGCAAAAAATAGGTATAGAAATAAACTTCGTCCCTTGTTAATAATTAAAGGCATCATGTTTCCAATGTAATTAGTGTTAACCTGAAGCGCGATTAATTTGCCTAGTTTTATCATTACCGAAGCTTGGCTGGCTCAAACGCGAGTTAAGAATAATATGATGCATTATTTAAAAGATGAAGTTTACGTAAGCGCGAAGGAAGGGTTTCATCTCGTTACAGGCTGGAGGTTTAATAGAAATTCTGCATGCAACATCGGACTTAACTAAGGAAATTGGATTTAAAATTCTTTCGCTATCGAGCTATCGGTGAATATATAATAGTAAATGAAGAAATTAAACAATACTTATTTATAAAAGTACATGGTTTATATTACAAAAGGAAACTTATATTTATGAACATATTGAACTTAAAGTGTATTAACGCATTCAAACGTAACATGTCGAATATTACGTTGCACGAACGAGACAAGACCGAGCAACGAATGCGATCATAGGCCAGTATTCAGAGTCGTTGCTTATTCTTAAGATCGTCTTAAGAATTTACTATCCCTGTCTATCCCATATTTCCAGTCCTTGTCTTCTACAGGGAGCATGGTCTTAAGCAAATGCTTAAGGATGTATTGGCTATACAGTCAATTCCAAAAGCTTATGCACTTTAGAAACGCATTTTTTAAAAAGAAATCAAACGTCGGAAGAACGTTAATAATAATAGACNTTATATGTTTAAAGAATTGGGTAAGAAAGTGTGTACACCTAAGTGAATATAAATACAAATACACATGAATAAAATGAACATGTATAAAATGAACATGAATAAATGTGATACTGTGATGAATAAGAATGAAAATGTGATTTGGTGAATTAATTAAATGAAAGACAAGTACGTATGCCCCTAAATATACTTTCGTTAAGACAATTTCATATGATTAGTAGATGTTATTTAATTTGGGTTAATGAAAATTCATATGAGGTAGAATTTTATGGTGAGGTGAGATGAGATGTCCTAATACTTTTAAATGTAATTAAAGTGTACAGAAGATATACCGTTTAACTGGTTTATATTTTTCTCTTTTTTTTTTATTATTGTCAAAGCCTTTTTGTCACGTAGGATCGGAAACTTTTTACCAGTACGTTTTAGCCTGGACAACGTTAGTTCCGGTTTGGGAAATTGGAACGTCTGTCCTCTGTCTTTGTCGTTCATGAGTTATGTTCCTCTCTTTTTATCTGTGTTGGCCACTATTGAAGCGCCGATGCTTCTCTGGAAAATAGGTTTCTGCTGAAAGAACGAAGTAAAGCTTCACCCCCTGGTGAAAATGCGCTTTAAAGGAAGCGATAAAACAAGGGTACTTTTTCCCCGGGAATAATAGCGAGATAATGATGCTTATCTGGTATAATCCTTGCAAAATTAGTTTCAGAAACGTGAAAACTACTTAAAATTGTATATTCGCAGATGATATTCATATTAAACATTCAAACATTTCTAACAGCATGAATAAACGTCCTTTTAAAGTTTATCAACAGACTGCGGATTTTATTCATTTATAAACAAATTGTAGCTGCATAAAATAGAAACGCTGCGTATAATGCATACAAATATAGAAAATCTCATAAGTGAATGCATATTGCAATGCTTAAAAATGAATTTTTTTAGTTGATTGCCATTAATGTTTCATTTTGGATAAAAATCCTCAGTCTACTCATCGAGTAATTAAACTCAGTCATTGATGTAAGAAGCATTTCAGCCACGCTTTGATAATTTCCAATCTCTGATAAATATACTAGTTTATTAAAAACAACCCTGTCAAAGTATGAACATTTGATTCACGTTTCATCTCGAGTTAATTGCGCGCCGGAAAGAGTGGAAAGGCAAATTCTGATGTTTTCCAGTTATTTTCTTTCAGGATCTCGTTTGCCAAGTATCGATCACGCGCGTTTAATTAACAGCGTTTCGCGGAACGCCCATAGCTAAAATTTTATTCCTCCGTGATTAATTTTTGGTGGCAATAATTAACGCGCACGGTCTCGATGATCGGCCGGGAATATTCGTGGAGGGCCGGATTGTTGGATAAAAACTGTGACAATGTTAATTAAAATTGATTACAAGGTCTCGCGGGATGAAAAGAGGGGCTCGTGGAATTTTTCGCTCAGCCTCGTCAGAAGGGTTTCTATTAAAGGGTTAATTAAAGACGTGGCTCGCCGTATGATACCACGAGCTACGGAAGGTTTCTTCGAAAATATTCGCCCTTGATAAATTTCCACGTTATTAAATACCGTTAAATTGGATTATACATATAATCACGAGGTTCAAACTGTTAGTAAAAATTAATAGACATTTTTCATGAAGAACGAAACTGATTTCATATTATTTAAAATTCAGAGAAAAATTTCTTTCAAGTAACATACGTTTTGTTGCACACATGCAACTCGTGGAATTTTACATATTATAATATTAAGCATCTGTGATTTTTTATAAAATCATTTCTCAAATGTAGAAATTGCCAATGAAAGTAAAACAGATAAACCAAAACTATGAATCAGTTTTATAAAGAAAAGGAGAAGGGAATAACGTTTTGAACTTTTATTACTATCTTCGTACGTTTTGGCTGGAATCGATTCGCCGGCAAATTAACTGACCCGCTGTTTGAGAAGTTTTCATGAAATTCGTAACACGAGGGTAATTATTTTCGGTCTCGCCCGAATAAATACAGGCCAGTGACTCAATTCCGCGCGTGTTTGACTGCGAAAAACGTTTCGTTACAAACATTCGGATTATAATTCTGTACCGCGTAATTATTTCCTTTTAAACTTTGAATAAAATACAATATAAACCCCTTCAGATTTTACGAAATCTTCGTTTATCGCAAATAACTGCTTACTTGTCGTTGCTAGCGAAAAAGGTTTCAAACAAAGGTTATAGCTCTAGTTGCTAGATACAAGGAAGGACCTATGTAATTTTCTTTTAACTTCATCGAAAAGAGCGATCATTGACTATGTTTTGAACCTCACTGGGCCCTATTCGCTGGTCCAACGATTACGCGAGCACTGCTGGTCTTTAGTATTGTAGTATCTCCTCGGTTGTATAACAAACGAGGCAAAGGATTTGAAAATCTTGTAGACAGACGAGAGCAACTAGCAAATCTAAAAGGACGTCTAAACCCGCTTTTCACGTATTTAAGACACAATTCCGGAAGATTAAGGCTTCGCTTCGCGGGACCTTGTTTTTCATCTTACTTTGGAACATGGATGCGATGCGACGTCACGTGAAATATCGGGTAGGCGCTCGCAAAGGCTAGGCAGTCGGAAACTGTATTTTCCTGGGTGTTCTCAGCCACGAGACGTTGCTCCGCGAAGGGTATTACGGTTTAACGAGCTAAGAAGATTTCCCAGACCCGAGTGTGCAGCGTTTTCTTTCGCGTTCATTTAGCAACGATCGCAAATACTGCCAGTCCCTTTTAGATCTAAATATAACAGCGATTAGTGCTTGGATATTAAAGATGAGGTAGAAACGATTAACATAATTTCTACCAAAAGCGTCAAAAGACACTTTTGAAATTTTCCCCTAAAATTATTATCATTAGTTTAATCGTTTTCCTCGATTTAATTAATTAATTTAACAATCATTATAGGGAAAATAAAAAATTTAATTGAGGAAAAAGTATTAAACTAATAGTAATAATTTTAATCGAAAATTTCAGAAAGTGTCTTTTGGCACAGGTAGAAATAATATTAAGGGATCAAAGGATTACTGTGCATAGTTAAGGTGACATAAGAATTCATTGGTACTTATTAATATTTTCTACGAAATTCTGTTAAATATTTAACATTATATATAATATATTTTTTGCTACATTTCGTAAACGAAGCACTTGTTCGCGACGGCAGCCAGGCGTCCTGGTCCGAGCCAACCAACACCTGTGGTTGAATGCGAACCCTAAGTGTGGCTCTCATTGGTCAGTGTTTCCGTTAATAATTCAAAAACCACGTCTCACTTTGCATTTAGCTAAAGGAAATTGTTGTTCAGAATCATCTTTTCTCGGCTCTAACATTTTTTCTGGAACACCCTGTATAGTTTATCATCAGGAAAATATACATTAGAAAGTATACTTTGGAGTATTGTTATACTTTAGAGATATAGAAATAATCTATTTATTTGCTGTACACTTTATATAATTCAATATATTCATTCAAACATTCATAGTATGAAAAATAATGTAAAAATGTTTATACATGAGTTTCAACAGTCGATGGGAAAAAACAATGCGCGGGAATGCTAACGGAAGAGGGCAATCGCGTTTTGATCGACACAGCAGTCGGTTTTGCGGTTTACAATTAAGGGTGGCCGTCGAATAGTGAGGGGTTGAAGCGATTAAATGGGATTTTGCGGTCTGCTGATAAAATCGCGGTTTTCGTCTATTTTCGTCCGCGACGTGGTGCGACGCGATGGTCTGTTCCTGGTACGATAATCGGTTCCCGTATGGCTTCCGGCTATTACTACAGAGAGAAGGGCGTGGAATGGAAAAACTGATCGATCTCTGGAGGACCGCGCGGAGACGTGATATTAAACATGGAAAAGGCGTTCAAACTTTTGACCATGTCTCGAGCTAGGTTTTAATATCCCGATTTTGTAAAACTCGAGAGCTTATGCTACGTGAAACTGTTATTACCATTCTTTCCGTTTATGATGTAAGCTCCAGATTTTCACAATAAAAATTAAATAACTACACTTACAGATATGTCTGAATATCTTCGATGGAAAAATATTTATGTACAAGCTAAGAATATTTCTTGTATGGACGAAGTAAACTGATTTATTACACTTTATAACATTTTACAAGGAAATACCGTCCCCTTTATTAAATTTTATATTACATGTACACATGACTTCAATTTCTCACAATGCTTTCATATTGACAATTCCTATAAAATAACATTAGTATCTATATATTTAACAAGTCAGGCTGTAAAAACCATAATGGAATAAGTCACTTTTGGCCAAGCTATGACTTGCACTGCAAGAAAACGTCCTAACTCATCTCCCTTACAAATTGATAGCAGCACAATGTAAGCATGTTAACGGAACAAACATTATTGAAAAATGATTTACACCCTTTTTACCCTTTTAAATGATAATAATATTCAAATACTAAAACCAGCTGAAATGAAGTTTAAATTAAAAGAAATCGCACATTAGTTTTCTATCTTGATTTTCCTGTCGATTAGGAAACGTAATACCTCCTTTACAATTATTCGCATGCGTCTGACGAACAATAGCTCGTCAATCAGCGTTACTGCCTCGTTCGATCAGCTCGAGTTGGTCGCGCAACCTCTCGAACGTGTTGAAAGTTCTCCAGCCCGAATAAAAGGTTCGTAAATCCGATGAACGGAGTATTTTGTTTCTGACCAATGCCGGGAAACGAGGATCGTACTCGAGCTATGGACAATACAATACAATCAAGCTGGCCGATCAGTCGTTCTCACAGCTAAAAAAAAGAGTATTAATGTAAACACGGTTGTGTATGGTCGTTAGTCGTGAATTCGTACAAAAGATTTCAATCGTCCATGTCAAAACCCTCGATCATGAAGAATAGAATAGAATAAGGAATATGAACGCCATATTAAGAAAATTTTCCAGAAAGCGACAGTTACCTAGAAATATAGATATACACGACGTACGTATACATACATACATTCGAATTGAAAGAAAGTTTGTAATTCTTATTCATGCAAAAGGCTTCGCAATAAGTTTTGATAAATTATTATAAAATAATACTAAAATAAATATCACATATTACGAAAGTATGAAAGTCTTTTGGGAAACTTAAATCCTAGTCCAATGGTGTAAGTGATTACAGAGCATAATAAATAAACTTTTGAATCTTACATAGAACTAAAGTACATTCGGAGGTGTTAACTATACAAGATTAATCTTTTGTACGATAATTATTTATTAAAAATATCGATAAACATTTTACATTGTTCTTAATTTATAACAATAAATAATTAACTTTTTATATTACAGACAAGCTTAAAATTACGAATTTCTTCTTTTTGTTTGCTGCTGTTTTTCATTATTATTTGTGTTGAACGATCGACACAGGAAACGTCATCTCATTACTATATAATATTTCATAATTTTTTTCAAGACAGTAGAGTGATCTTCACATTCTAAAGCTTGTGTTACCCTTAACTACGGTCACTGCTTACTGTTGCGCCCTTTGTTTGTACAAACTTTGGTCTTTTAGGCCGGTAGTCAGAGTCGTTACTTATATTTAAGATCGCTTTAAGCATTTGCTTAAGTCCCTGTGTCCTGTAGAAGATAGGAACTGGAAACATGGGATAGACAAGGATAGCAAATGCTTAAGAGGATCTTAAGAAAAAGCAATGACTCTGAATACCGGTTATAAATCTAGTAACATTCTTATCTCGTTCATACTCCTTATACTCTAGTTTTCATGCGCTCAATGTTCTTTGAGCCTCGCCAGTAGTCCTGGATAATCATTTTCAATTTTTTTAAATAATTTTAGACGAGAATAACATATCATTTTTCTGCAAATGAATTAGTCTGTATTAGTCCTGTTAAAATATATTAGATAATTAAAATAAATTGTATTTGCATTTAACAAAGATAAAATTCTAATACAGAGACAATATTGTATTTTATTTTAGTAATATTGATTAAGTAAAGGGAAGTTGCAGAGATAACTATTTTACATCATTGCTAATTACAGTTATTATTGGATTCTCGCCTCTCAAATTGATTTTACGCAGTAAATTGACTTCATGGTCGACTTTCATGTAATATACTTCACTTAAGTTATAGTTGTGCCTCAGCGAGAATCAATTTCGTCCCGGTTTCACA
The DNA here is from genome assembly GCF_001652005.2 of Ceratina calcarata. Lineage (NCBI taxonomy): Eukaryota > Metazoa > Arthropoda > Insecta > Hymenoptera > Apidae > Ceratina > Ceratina calcarata. Next base: position 317,724 of record NW_017131915.1, on the reverse strand, counting down.
TTTTTCTCACCGTAAATTATATTTTATGGAGCTTCATGATTATAATAGATTGAAGGCGGTCGATAATTAAATATCCTACGTAGTTTAATAATCGCAATGTACCTCCTCGTAGAAAAAGTTAGCTACAGCATGCAACTGAAAAAATTATACAAGATTTGCTTTGCATAAATTTCATAAAACGTAGTACCATATGTAATGAAAGGATTTGCTATTTCAACATGCACTAGCGCTTTATGCGGTTCTCTGTGCTATGCAGTTACTACTGCACGTGTGTGTTTCTTCGTTGTTCGATGCACGATGTATATTCAATACAGTTTCAGTTAACAGTTATTTATTTATGTATATAATCATACATATATGTATATATGTATTTGTATTTTATATGTATGTGTATATACACATGTACACATGTATAACGTTATATATTAACGTTGTATACATACATATAACATTATGCTAACACATATATTGTTATATATTCATATGTATGAATAAATAGATCTTAAGTGCAATCAAGGATTTAATATGATATGTTGATATGAAATCAGTATAAAAGACAGTATTAAAAAATATGATTTTCTATATTATTTCAGCCTTTAATAAAAATTGTAGGAATCAATTATATTTATTTTGTAGTACAACGTGTTCAACCGTCTAGTTAATGGTGTTTTATGGCAGTTAGAAGTTCTAAACGTATTTTGCTCGAGTTAGAAGGTATACTCAAGAGCATTCGTACTATCGATTACACAATCGAGACGTACGAGTTTACAAAGCTCTTAGAAACAGCTGCAGATTCCACTGAAGCTAACACTTCTCGGATTACGAGCTACCAAATGGATGACCCCTGTACCAGCAGTTGCGGAACATTAACGCCGGAGCCACAGTGGATAAAATTCAATTCAGAAACGAAATTGGATAGAAATTTGGTTCGAAACTTCAAACTCAATTTGGTTAATCCGTAATTGTCCTAAATTGATTAGTTACAATTGGATTGAATCGCAGTTCACGTTTAAATAAGCTTGAATACGAAAATAAATAGTATCACACATCGTTAAATTAGGTCACATATAAACTTGAGGCTGAAGTTAATTAAATTGTAATGTATTGAGATAATGTTATGTATTGAAATTAATTTAATAAATTTATATACTGTGTATACTCATTTGCCCAGTCCATACATATTTCTATACGTCTTTGGATTCAATCTTCATAATAGAATCTTAACTTAATTCCTACATATCTGGTTAGCTATTTACTAATTACATTACAACTTCGTAGGCAACCAACATGCAACTTCGTATGAAAACAACAAAGTTACATATTTCAGATTGATGAGTTCATCATTTTGTCCTTTTTCTTTTGAAACTAATTGTTTCTGTTCATATATTTT
>NW_017131915.1:313944-315261 GCF_001652005.2 Ceratina calcarata | reverse complement strand
AAGGTAAGAAGCGATATGAAAATCCACTTTGAGTAATGGATGGTAAATAATTATTCTCTAAGGATTCTTGTTGGTTCTTGAACTTATTGTTAGAAGTTACGTCGAACGGAAATGGAAGGACGAGAGAGGGAGGGAGGAGAGATGCGGGTTCCGGTTTCCGCAACAATTAACAAAAGCCCTCGTCGGCTGGCGTTGATAAATTACGGTTCAGCAGCCGCTGGTGAATAGCATTGTCGTATCATTCATACGTTTTACCAACAAATTGCTCGCATCCACTGTGATTCGTCATTGCTCCGACCTCACATTTTTTTGCTTCGCTGCTCACGTGGCGCGAACCTTTCATATCACGTGTTACCAACGAGGAATGCACGAATCGTGTCGTGTTGTTAATTACTCGCCGAGGAGGTAACAACATTTTTTTTCTAGTTTCATGCCCTGTTCAAAGCAAGATTTAATGTTACGATTTTTATTGAGATTTATGGTCTGTTTTGTTATAATTGTGATCAATACGTTCTGTTACTAAAAGTTTAAACAGTTCGAAGATCTCATTGCGTGGAACACATAAAATTTTTTTGTCCACCTGCCGCCATCGGATTCGTAATAGCGTTTTGGTTTTATTTGACTCGAAAATTTTTGCACCTGCCTACGTGCAGTTAGTATGCAGATTTATCGGGCAAATATTTGATAGCACTGTTTCAACAGGATCTCCAAAGCGTCAACGCTCGTTATTTGTCGTGCAATTGAACGATACGCCGCCGCTGCGTTCTATCCGATGCGACTATTGTTAAGTTTGACATCGGTTAGTGGCCGTGTAACTACGGCGCCTTCCCATTTCTGCCGTATTAACAATGTCGCAGTTTAAAATACTAATGGGATCATTTCCATAATCGGGGGGCGAAATAATGATTAGCAAGATGTGATATTACAAATTAGCACATGAATAGAGCATATGTTATTACGAAATGACATGCTGCACATTACGTTCCTAATTTGTATAATTATACTGCCAGATAATTACCCACCTGCTCGCTCTTGTAACAAACCATTAACGATACCCCTTTACTACTTTATTAATTATCGAATAGAAGGTGACAGAATTATCGAGCGTGAAATAAAATATAGATAATAACTGTGTAATATCATACTTGTTTTCATGCAATAGAAGAATTCTTTAATATTTCATGGACTCAGGAAGACGGATTTTTAAGTGTCACATTTATTTTTTACCAATTTTAATTGCTAATTCGAATTTCTTTTAATTAAGAATAAAAATTTCATCGTTAATTCGAATTTCTTTTAATTAAGGAATAAAACCGA
>NW_017131915.1:312227-313923 GCF_001652005.2 Ceratina calcarata | reverse complement strand
ATTTTACCCTGAAACTATTCGCGATCACCTCTTTTCATTGACTGAGAGCCAAATACGCATGGGTATAATATACGTTCTGGTAATAAATGCCCAAGTGGAATGTGCGTACATATGCGCGCTCTGGTGATAGTGGCCAGGCAAAATGCGCGCATATATGCGCTTATGATGCAAATGGGTTAAAAGAAATTTCAATGAAAAACTCGTCCTCGATTTTGAGAAAGAAGGAATTTTTATTCAATTACAATAATTGTCAAAGTTCAGATTTCAACAATCTTTCGTGAGTCGCAGGCTTGCAATTACACTACGGTTTCGCAGGCTGCGTAGAAAGCTCAGGGCCATTTTCATTTCCTTTATTGGCTACCCGGTACGGTTCTTCCGCGGTGCTGTTATTGTTACGCTTAAAAGCGAGCAGCCGTTGCGGGCAATCGTACGAAACATTTTTAACTAAATTATTAAAGAAAAGTCCGGTAAGTGGATTAACTGATGTTCCACGGGATGATTTAATCAGTTTAAAATCTTAAAAGCGCCGTGGGAAACGTTTCTAATCGACGGGCAGCGGTGGCGTATCGCTTTATCGATATCTCGCCTGTCACACTGTAAATCAATGAAATTTGTTGCCCCTGCTCGTGCTTTACTAAAAAATGGGCTACGTGACTAATATTTCATATTTCTTTTCATATTTCGTTTCGTTTCTTTAAACAATTTATCGTTTCATTTTTTATTCTAACATGCAATTATTCTCTGGCTTTAATCTCTTTCATTATTCTAATTATTGTTGTAATTTAATAAATAATTTCATAGATTAATTACAGATCTTGTACTCTGAGAGTTAATAATGAGTTTGAAAAGAAAAAGTTGTTCTAGCTTCGAGTTTCTTGACGAGCCGAGGATTCAAGCCTCTCGTAGATTCGCATCAGGGTTTAACCACGAGACGGGTGGCGAAACTAGGGGAGGATAGGACGACGCGACAGGGCTAGGTCTCGGTCGCGGTCGTTTTCGAGCTTATTAGAGAACAGCGGATGTAGCATGCGCGACTTTGAACCCTGCCACGGGGTTTTGCCATCGACTTTCGAGATATGTATCTTAATCGCTCGTTTTTGCAAGCATTTAACCACGCTGAGTCGCAGCTCGACCTTAAGCTCCTCTTCGAGTCAGTGACGTGCATGAAACTCTGAATAACAGAATACGCGATCTGAACGTCAAAAGCATCCACTTCTTATTGATCTTTTTATGTCCTTGCAAAAGTCAATTAGCTTCCTGTATGTCCTCAGAATTTTTCTATACTTTTTGTATTTAAATATGTACTTGCGTTCTAGTTCTTCTTTTAACTTTTCATCAATTTAGAATTTTATTAGAAGTGATAGTTTACTTGTGAAAAATGAATCAGAAATTGTTTCACGTAGGAAATCTCATGTTGTATCCGGATGCGTTAGAGAGTTAAGATCATCCCCGGGGAAATTTCACAAACTTATCCGTGACTATCTTTCATAATAAACTTTTCTGAAAATTATCGTTTCATAAAATGCACTTCTTTCTACCCTTACGAGACAGTTGGAACACTATTGTCGAATGTGTACTAGAATATGTCAGACAAATAGTTATTTTCCTTTCATATATTATAGTAAATGTCCTAATTCTGTTCACAATTTCTAATCACTGCCTTCTTTTCATAATTGTATGTGCAATCTTAAGCCAC